>NW_019741976.1:2311485-2361131 GCF_002891405.2 Cryptotermes secundus | reverse complement strand
ATCCGCCTGACCTAATCATCGACTTCTTCAAATTCTGTGAACAGCTGATGTTCTCTCCTATTACACCCCCTTCAACCTGTTATCTGAGGAATGTGGGAAATATAATTAGTAATTAATCTGTTATGACGAAATCCACACTGATAATCCCCAATAATGTAGTACACAAACAGGCCTACTAAATGTTGTGCAATTGTACCTGAATGTGCCATGAAAATCGCGGGGGCTATTAGAAATTTATGATATTCATATCATTTACATTTTGTCTAGGAGCCGGGATAGCTCAGCCGGTATAGCGACTGGCTACGGGCTGGACGTGAGGAGCCGGGATAACGCAGTCGGTATAGCGACTGGCTACGGGCTGGACGACCGAGGGGTCGGAGTTCGAGTCCCTTTAGGATAAAAAATTTTCTCTTCTCCATGTCGCCGAGACCGGCTCTGGGGTCCACCCAACCGGGGGCTCTTTCCCGGGGGTAAAGCGGCCGGGGTGTAAAGCTGACCACTCAACTAGTGTCGAGGTCAAGAGTATGTGGCTCTATACATCCACTTCCCCCTACATCTTCATGGCGTAGTGCTTAATTAGTTAAGCACAGGAACAACTTAGCCTTACCTTTACCTTTTATCTTTAATTTGAAATGTATTTTAAAATAGACAGATAGTGGCGTACTCTTGAGTCTATCTATCTATCTATCTATCTATCTATCTATCTATCTATCTATCTATCTGTCTCTCTGTCTCTCTGTCTGTCTGCCTATCTATCTATCTGTATATCTGTCTATCTATTTATCTATAGCTATGAAGCCCTTGTGGAGCTAGGCTTGTTTTTCAGTTTCCTATACATTGTTTCTAGGACTCCTTGGATGGGGGATCAGCCCGTCGCAAGGCCGCTGCCTACACACAGATCAACACAAAGACAAAATAAATGCCACAGAGTGGCCATGCCTCGAGTGGAATTCAAACCCACGATCCCAGTTTTCGAAGGGGGAGAAGAAAGTTCATGCCTTAGACTGCGCGGCCATTGTGATCGGCACTCTTTGAGTCTACAGATATCAGTGTTTTATCATGGTTTCTGAGCAGAGAAAGGCTGGAGCTTTTTATTTAGCGAAGAAGCCCTTAGTCAACAGTGGAACGGACGTGTCTACAGCAACAAGGCCACTTGCACAGCACGTATATGCTAAGAGGTAGATAAAATAAGTGGTTAGGTTAAATTAGAACCCAGAGGCGACCTAATGAGGAACGTGCAGACAACTAGGGCGGCTTTCGCAGCGAAGACTATCAGAGTACATGACAGGTTGATAAATCTCGAACACTTGCTGGGCTCATAAATGTAGGCCTCTTCATATTGTCATGTAGTAGGCGTGACTCTCGACGGGGTTTTGATTTCTGAGTGGATTTATTAAACACTTATACACACGAATCGGAAATACAAGCAATTACAACGCCACCGCCAACCTCCAGAATTCTCAAATTACCGCAGCACACGCTAAGCCTTTTCCAACCTGCTTTGTCTTCACAAGCCGTTCCCTCGTAACGGCTTCTAACAGTGGAGATTCTTTAGCTTCACGCGCTCAGGACCTCTCTTCACAGCCTCCCGTGCAGAACTGATCCGAACTGAACTGAGCCTGAGTCTGAGTGTTATGTTACGACCGACGGTCAGTCGGCCAGTCTGTCTTGGCATAAAGCACCCATCTGGGGCTTATGACCAGATTCTTATTACTGTCAGACAGAAATGTTGATGTGGGGCGCTGTCTCTAACGAGAGGATGAGTCTATCGTTTACAATTGCTACTGACCTTCGCCAGCGCAGCCATTCTCGGGTCCGAGTCCCGTGGGACTCGCGACCATATTTTACTGTCTCAGATTCGAGACTTCCCCTTTCGTCGGCTCCTACGACTCACGGGGCTACGGTGGAGGTATTCGACCCGCTCCCACACGAGATCCGAACTGAACCGACGGTTTCCGTTGCTTATAGCTTCTCGGCACGGAACACGTAGAAACACTCCATTTCCCATTGTTGTAGTCTAGCATTGTTAAGAATCTGCTACCTAGCAACAGGAAGCTGATTACCGAGCCGTTGCATAGCAACGGTAGCTGTTTACAGAGCCACCGCTTAATAATCTCTCTGTGCGCCACAATATATTCAGTCCAGTCTTGTCTGCAACTTCCTAGTCTGTTATTCATTGAGAATGCTCCTAACAAATTCTTACATCTTCGTTCAAATTTTATTCTGTCTTGTGCAGCACTTACAGATCTTAAGACTTTCATTTCTGCTGTTTGTCATTTTCTCGTTGTCCAACTTTAATTTCCATTCAGCAGCGTAGGGACGGCCATCACTTTGTGTAGTTTCATTTGTGTTTCGTATGAAGTTTTTCATTTAAGTGTTCGCCTGATAGGATGGAACACTGACGAACGACGACGAAGATCCTTCAGTATAGACCCAAAGGAATAGGAGATCCTGGAAGGCCATGCAGAAGGTGAAATTCATAGCGAACAAGAATAGGCTTTCGGACTGATATTTGAATTGGACTAGAAAAAGAAAAACGTAGGCCTGAGTTCAAGATAACGAAAAGCATATGCTATACTTCATGAAATAGGCCCCTTCTACATATGCTTGGTTATAATTTTATTATACAATATACAGAATATTAACTTCGACGCGTTTGATAATTCATTTAAAGGTATGTAACGACATTATATCAACTGTAAGAGGTCGACTATATGTGATGCATGGGTAAGTGAGAAGGGAGAAGTGACCCTGTTCTGTTTGAAGGTAAAAGTAGAGAACCGTGTTATTTATGTGCGTGGAAGATATAGGGGCATGTCAGTTTCGTCATGTGGCACAAATTGTAGTTCAGCCCAATTGCGACAAATGAAACAATGTCGGGAATGTTGATATGACTTCAGCCCAGTTATACCCTCCAAGCATTCTCTTAGATGGGGTCTGGAAAACATCGAGTTACCTCCATCGGAGTAGCTTCTATGTTACATCTTAGCAATGATGAAACTGGAAAACAGCTCAGACGTTCGTGGCATATGAACTCTTCCGACATTTCTACTGTGGACTGTGCGCATTGATTCAATTTTTATTCGTATAACGCTGAGTGATATGAGAAGACGATTATGGATATTGAATATGTAAATATTCCGGAGTGGGCGTCAGTGACCGTGGCTGAGAGGAACCAGACCGTCTTTATGGAGCTGATATCGTGAGAGAATTCGGTTTGTCTGAAAGGTCGGAACCTGCCTACCAAATCACAGGGCGTCGTGTTTATGCCAACCGTAATCCGAGTAACCAACCGCTGTGGGAACCTGCAGATCTCATAGACCCCTCCTAATCTTGCAGGATTTGAGGTTCTCACAGCGGTGGTATATAATGCCTTGTAGCCCACTGAAAATCAACCGACGTTTCGGAGGAACGTATCCCTTCCAACTTCAGGGTTGAAGAATAAGCCAAGCATGGAACCATCGTGAACTCAGGTGAAAAAAGCAACCTGATGGTTTCCTCTGAAATGTCGGTTGAATTCCAACGGACTCTCTCTCTCTCTCTCTCTCTCTATGGCTGTACAGCCCTTCGGACCTTGACTGCTTTTTCAGTTTCTTAATCCTATTGACGGGGGATCAGCCCGTCGCAAGGCCGCTACCTACACAGAGACATCCATGTCTCGAGTGGAGTTCGAACCCACGACCGCAGTGCTCGGGCGGGAGAAGACGGTTCATGCCACAGACCGCGCGACGACTGTGACCGGCTCTTTCAAGGACTACACGGCGTAAAATCGCAGAAGATAGTTACTCCTCTCTTAGTCTTGTTTCGTTTTGTGTTTCAGAGGTGTCAATGAAGATAACGCTTCCTAATTTTTCTCTTCTTGTTGACGTTTCAGAGGAGTACACGAAGATAACAACGCCTCGCCAGGACGTGCTGTTCAAGAAAGGATACTTAGGCCGCAAGCGACCGACTGCAGCGCCCACAGTCGACACCACTGCCAATGTGAATAACAGCAACACGAATCCCGAAATTACGGCAGCTGATGTTGCTAATGGAAACTTCAACGTCAATGGGACCTATGAACAAGACGGAGGTAGGGTAGAAATTGTCGACGCATGTCGTACTCCTAAATCCAAACGTATCTGTCAGCAATTCAGGCGCGGTCTGTCCTGGAGAAAACAGCAAAGCAACGTTGTACGAAGGCTCCACGCTGTGCCTTGAATGTTTGCAGAGGATAAATGAAGATCGTTTTAGTACATTTCAGTAAACTTACCATGTTTAACATAATCATTCTTTTATGAGCCTGTAACATATTATTTATAGCGGTGTCATAATGAACAGTATTAAATTAAAGCAAAGTATCTGAATCTCTTTTATAATCTTCCTGGAAGTGAAAGCTTATTCTGTACGACCCTCACGGCATACTGTATTTCTAGAAAGTCATTGGGTTTTTTTATTGCTAGTGGGGTGGGACTAAGTCCCTTGTACTGCGGCCACTTCTGGCCTATTGTACCAGTCCCAGATGATAAGTGAGGGTGATTGTGGAGCAACTCGTGGAATGAAGACTGGCAGGGGAAACCGAAGTACTTGGAGAAAACCTGCCCCAGCGCCACTTTGTCCACCACAAATCCCACTTGACAGACCCGGGATCGAGCCCCGGCCGCCGCGGTAGGAAGCCAGCGACTAACCGCTTGAGCTATGGTTACTTAGAAGACCAGTGAATTTCTTGATTTTGTGGAATCCAAAGATATATAGCTGTGTTCGCGAAATTTCGGCAGTAGACCTCACCTTCCGCCATCAGAATTCGGGTCCCACACAGTTGAATTCAGTCCATAACTTCAGGATACGTTTCCTTAAGATCAGTTAATCTACCAGAACCTGCAACGTAATTCTGTAACTCCAAAATAGATATTTCTCGTGAGTTTTTCGGACTAAATGAGTATGTGAAGTTATTATATTCTCTGTGCCCTCTTATCCCATATTCTTCGATTTAATCGCCTTGACTCTGTTCCATGAAGTACGCAAATATTGAGGTTCATTATGCGAGTTTCTCCACCATTTTGTTACGTCTTTTCTTGGTTGGTTAGCTGGTTATTTACCGGTCCGCAGTACCTGCATATCTGATGCTCCGAAACTGTCCAGGATTTCGAAAGCCTCTTTAACACTGCATTCTATGCTAACAGCACTCAGTCAAAAGAAGCATTCTTCGATTTTCCGTTGAAGTCTGTTGAGTCATAATGGGTAAGACATTCATTCTCAGTTCACGGAACTTAAAAAGTCATCCTGTCAAGTGAAAGATGGCATATCGTGTACGTGAGGGGGGTGAGGGCTATCATATAGCTTGTTATAATGTGCCAGGACATAGTGTCTGCTCCCAGCTTATTGGTGCTTCATATGCAGTATTACTTAGTCGCTAAAGGTCACGTCTAATGGAGGCTAAAGGGTTTCAATAACTCGACAAATGTTTGCAAGATTTCTCGTTTTGCTGTTTACACAAATCTCTCAGACGCGCCTTACGCGCCCGCTGCCCTTAACCCCCAAGAATATTTGAAGAATATTTCTGGTACTCTTTTGTGTTCGAGGCTGAATCTACCCCAGGGCCATAGTGCGCTGGAAGGATTAGGAAAATTGAAAAAATCCACCTCATCGGGATTCGGTCCCGCGACCTTCCGGCTTATAGCATAGTTCCTCCGCCATCTATGAGACTATTGTCTATTGAATGTGGGAACCTCAACATCTCACAACCCTATTGGCCTCCACGGCCTGTTACAGGGATAACTTTACCTTACTTTACTTTACTTACACAAATCTGTCAGAATCTAATCATGAGTCTCATTTACAAACAGTGTATTGGCACAGAAGGAAATTATTAAAACATCAGCTGTCTTTACTCATATCCGACAGGTGTACGACATTTTAGGATTTATGATAATTATTTTTTACATAATACGGGCGCAAAATTCGTTCTTTTGTTCAATAGGCCTATATTTCACACAGATGGCTTTCGTGCTTTACGTAATTACACTGCTTGTAGTCATCGCTCGCGGATTTCATATACCCTGAAAATGGAGGCGATATGTTCCTCCGAAACGTCCGTAACACAATATCTACACGACGCCACATTCCAGAAGACGGAATTTTTCATAGTCACCGCCGTGAAAATCTCAAATCTTACATTTTCTTTTTAATTTTAAGTTTGTAGTATATTTTCGTCATAATACATGTTATCTAATTTAAATTTATAATCCAACATTTAGCGCATTAACTCAATTCACTGTTTGATTCTGCCAATTGGAATGTTAAAGAGCACTCTTAATCTTTACATGGCCTTTGCAGTTTGTTAAATTACAGCTAGAAATTTATTGTAACACAGTTACATGTGTCTGACGATAAACCAATGTGGCCAGCATAAGGGACGTTTTTGTTCGTATTTTCCCATTGGTTTGGACAGGGCTCGTTTCGTGACCCCACCTTCTTGTGTCTCATGACAGCTTCCTTGTAATTTGCAATAACGTCAGGAGCCAAGACATGGCTCGGTTCCAAGACAACGCGGTTCGACCGAGGGAGCAGGCCAAAATTGCATGCAGCTCAATTTCGAGTTGCCCATATAACAAAGACTATTCCTAAACTTACTTGACCTCGAAGAAGGATGAAATATGTTTCTCCGAAACGTCTGTACCCACCGACAAGACCACATGGAGTCACATTCCGGAATACTACAATCTTATCATACACACACGTACGAAGACATGAAGTAAGATTTCATTAGAAGTATGTGATACAATAAATAAGCAACGACTTATTTCCATAGAGTGTATTTTAAGGAAAACCTTGACGAAGAACGTGTACTTCAGCAAATAATGGAAGCAGAGTAGGGGCAGGGATTGCAGTAGGTGCTCCAGTGGTTGTGGCAGCAGTAAACTAACTAACAGAACCCGGAGATCGATTGAAGGCCACATGATCCTGAGGCAGAAGCGTTTATCTCCCACTCTCACAGAAGAAAAGCATAATGTTAATCTGTCACCCCCTTTTCAATTTTCAAGCCACTCTCTTCCAAAATGACCCCCATTAAATTTCTGTACGAGTTCTTTTCCCCCTACACGTCTAGCTGTCATGTTCCTCAGCATCCTGACATTAGTACTGTAATTGGGGTGGCCTGTTTATATGACGAAGTTGCTCGTTATACCGTCTTGTATCACAAATACCTTGCTAGTTCCAGGTGACTTCTTGACAACTTTGTTCTCGAACGCTTGTGAATATACGTTATTCTTACAAAATGGCAAATCTACCTAATAGGTATAGACTAGTTCAAGCAGAATGAAGCACTACAGGCGCCACATTACAGCACTGACATACGTCTCTGATTTCTATGCCACTTGCGGCTTGAACTGATTTAATGTATCTAAAAGTTGCTTTTTTATATCCCGAATTACTAATTTCTCATTGTCATATTCGAGTTAAATGCATATAACAGAATCCATTACAATTATAATTCTCAGATCAAGATGAACAATCTAGGGCTGATGTTCTGTCCTCATGACAGTACGAGTAGAGTACAACTGCTGTCTTTTCCAAATAAAACCCGAAACCGACAGGTGTAAGAAATTTCGGGCATATAGCACACACACAGTATGGCATTGTGTAGTACATACGTACCTATCGGCTGTTTAGTCATTTCATTCTAATTTTATGTAAACAGCGGGCTTATTTTCTAAATCTAACACAACTTTGGAAGGCAAAGCCCAGTTCTTATAATTTTCCTCTTCTTTCACGTTCCTTGTGGTTCAGCTACATTTGGCAAGACGCCTTATTTGGGAAACGGAAGTTTACAGCTGAAGATTTCGCACACTTGCTATGCTGATAAGGTTCCGTGATAGAGCAGATAGTCTGTTACTTCACGACGCTCTTAGAATGCTCAGGGAAAGAACATCGATTAAGATGGAAATATTTGTTTTCTTCTCTCCTTTGTTTCGTTCTCTATGCTCTTCCCCCTTGCTTTCTTCCATCCATCTCTTTATTACTTTTTCCCTTCCTTCCTTCCTTCCTTTCTACCTGTTCTCACTTCTTCCATTTGTCTGCTTCTCTTGCATTCAGTTTCCTTCCCTTTTTAATGCTATAGGCAGTTAATTTGACAAATGAAATATCCTACTCTACGCGGAGGTTTAACAAAAGTCTCAGTGAAAGTAATAGTTACATGCTTGGGTGAAACTGAATGTTTTACTTCATAATTAAATTCAGACTTCAACGGATTGAACGGCCGGGGTTCGATTCTTGACAGGGGACGATTTTTTTTCCTTTTCACTAGCAACGTCCAGGCAGGCTCTGGAGTTCACCCACCCTCCTATCCACTGGGTACGGGGGGCTCTTTCGCCGGTCGTAAAGCGTCCGGGGGCGTCAAGCTGACTACTCACCTCCAGCTAGTGCCGGGGTCAAGAATGGTGGAGCTGTGTGTCCATTCTGCAATATGCCTTCATGACGTGGTGCTTAATTAAGCACAGAGACAACTTGCTTACAACCTTTGCTCTATAAACACTTAAAAACGAGGGGGCCCTGATGCATTGCCTGAAGATACACTTAGAAGGAAATGCATTCATTACAGAATTACATGAACAAACGAGTCGTTTCTGTATAAAGGCAAGAAACTCACCATTGAAGAAAGCAGTCTTCTGGGATTTGGCGCCGTGTATATGTGGTGTTAACCGACGTTTCGGAGGAACGTATCGCCCCCATCTTCAGGGTTGAAGAAAAAGTATAGTTAAATCTGCAAGCGACAACACCGTGAGACACGGTAAAGCAGGTGTTGTCGCTTGCAGATTTAACTATACTTTTTCTTCAACCCTGAAGATGGGGGCGATACGTTCCTCCGAAACGTCGGTTAACACCACATATACACGGCGCCAAATCCCAGAAGACTGCTTTCTTCATAGTCACCGCCGTGAAAGCCTCAAATCTTACAAACTCACCATTGTTTGTGTTGACCGGAGGCTTCCTAACACACGGAAGACGAAGGCAAATGGAAAATCGTCCACGAGAAACAAACGTTTGACGTCTGTCCCAGACAACATTCTAAATCCGAACCTCCCGAGAAAGAGACGCGATAACGAGGAACTAATCTCCCAGTTCATTAGATCATTTGGGGCAAAGCGCCACCAAAAATAAATATCATATTTCTTTTCCGTCACTTTGTCAACATTGGTTCCTGCACAAGTCCTTCCGAGCAGGTTGATTTTAGACCTACATACGGAAGATATTCTGCTTGATTTTCTTCCGAGCTATCGAAAGTCCCAACCGATGTTTTTCGCTATTTTACTTATTCTCTCCACACGAATATCCAGACAGTACTATTTTGAAACCGGATACCACAAAGAGCGCGGCATATAACGCCTGCTTAAGGGGCCATGTCTGCCAGTCTCTCTGTAACCCAGTTAAGAGTCTCCCATCGTAGACACGTGTACATGTGTCATGAGAATCCTTGACTTATTTCCCGTCTGCAGCTGCGGTTCTGAAGTTGATGCTGGTTGATTATTAGTGTCTGAGGATGTTTCTCCTGTTCATTAGCCAAATAATGCCAAACGGAAGAAAGATTGTCAAACTCGGTAAAGAAAGACATATAACAGAGCAACCATTGCCAGTTTTAATGCACCATGCAAATGTGTGAGTGGTGTGACTAGGGGAGAACCCAGCCTGCGAGGATATCCGCTAACTTTTCTGGGATTCTGATCTGTGATCTCCTGGTCACGAAATGGGAGCGCTATTCGCTGCAGCTAATGTGCGATACTATTAACCATTACTGCCACTAATGCGAGGTACTGCCACCCTAACTGCCACGACCATAACCAACACTACCACCACAACCAGCACCACGACAAACATGACCACAACCACCACCACCACCACCACCACGACCACCATGACAATAACCACTACCACGGCAACCAGAACTACCACCAGAGCCACAACAGCAAGAACCACCACCACTACTACCGCAACAACCCGAACCATCACCGTGACTAGACCAACCACCACCACCACCACCACCACCACCACCACCACCACCACCACCACCACCACCACCACCACCACCACCACCACCACCACCACCACCACCACCACCACCACCACCACCACCACCACCACCACCACCACCACCACCACCACCACCACCGCAACGACGAATGACAGTGTAGGTTTGAGGTAATTTTCCTGGCAATGAGAAGTATATATTGCCAGTGTGCAGAAAACTGAAATATGGCTACCGGATTAAGAGGAACCACTGGCAGAGCAACACGTTCACTGGCCTCTGATAGGATAGTGCCTACGGTATCAAAGTTATTTTATTTATGTGTTTCGCCATTGTACCATTCAGAAGAAATATGTTAAAGGAGAAATTATGTTTATATTAATGGCTCTGATATTATTCGAGGTGTCTAAATAAGTCTTTAGTTCTATAATAATAATGCTTTAGAAACCATCTCGACTTCGCTCGTCCAGGATTCCGAATCGACTCAGTTTGCTCCCTTCAGATAAGCGGATTATTATTATTATACTGAGTTATCGACTTGGGGAAGATGATCTTACTTATGCCCTGCGTCTCTGTATCCTGTAAGTGTGCGTTTTCTCTTTTGGGTGACCTCTAATGAGTGCTACAGTGAAATAATATTCCACGATCACCGATTCTGTTTCAGAACCAATAGAGAACGACCAGACCACGAGCAGTGACGTCATGAGTCCAGTGGAGGAGCATCCTCAATATATATATGCGACGAACGGCTACGTGGACCAAACAGGAGGTCCTCCTCCAGGACTCTATTATATAAATGGTGAGTGAAACCGGAAGCAGTTGAGTTTCTATTTACAGTGTGTAGGGGTACAATGCACCACTCTTAGTTCGTGACCCTGCAGAAGGACATGCTAAGCGAGAGAGTAACAAAGCAACCGCAAAGCAAAAATTAACGTTTACATGTACCGAAACAACTGAACCGTCCAAGAAATATTTTATGCAGTTTTTCTAATGTTTGTTTAAAGAGGAAAATCCGTATTCTTCCTTTTGTACACATCGAGTATAACTCATAAAACTGAATTTACTAGCGCTTGGTGCGTTAAGTGCCCCTACATATAGATTAAGCTGCTCATTATTCAGGTTATTGCAGTCTGTTTTCTAAAGAAGATAACTTTAGAACTTTCCATGAAGCAAACGATAAAACCGCTCTTTCATGCTCTGCTACGGTTCAATTTCACGTATTATTTATTTTTGTTATTAATAGTTTATTTAACTACGCTCTCAGTAGCTCGGAACATATTGCATCGAGTGGTAAGGTGATTAGAGAGTAATGTGACGTGGCATGTGTGTGTGTGTGTGTGTATATGCAAGCTGTCGTGACTTCATTTAAAGATCTGTCCCAGAATTTTCCCGGAAGGACTGAGGAAAACAACGAAAAACCTCAGTGGAGGCAGTCGGTATGTCGGCCGAGATTCGAACTAGCAATCTCCCGTATTGAAACCATAAGCATTGCCTGTTATATAAATTTTCCCGACGCTTCGCGCAGTCTGATCTCTTCTTCTGTTAGCTGAAATATTAAGTTTATGATTCGTAACAAATTCCTAAGCGGAGGCGGGTTAGAATACCTCACCCTTAGCCTTGCTAATCGTAGAAGGTGACGGAAAGGGAAGCCGGTGCCTGGGGTATATAAGTGGTCCATCCTGTTACAATGGGACATAAATACAGAGACCTGGTCCTCCGGGTTGGGGGTTGGACGCAAGGCTGACGACCCTGCTCTGTAAAATAAATATTGTGACGTGCCGCCAGAAAGCCAGAATGGTTTAGTGAGATCAGGGTTGGTTTCCTAGACAACCACCAACGTTCCCGCTACAACGGCTAGGATCCAGAACGCATCCATTGCTACACAACAGCTAGCAATATCCAAGCAACGAATTCTTTGAAGCAGCATTTACAAAACAGTGGGCGAAATTAACCATTCGACAAAATGTTCCCTGTTCAGTCCGAATGCAAGGTATAACAGTTCATATTCCGTAAGAGATCAGTAGAATTTGTATTAGACTTTAGCAGGAGAAGAGTTCGTAACCTACAAAAGACCAAGGGCAGTTGAGCTCCGAGCAGATCAGAAGACACTTCACCAAGATCAGCGCTGCAAGTAATTGTAACAGTGAAGAGGAAACGACTGGGAAGGTTAGAAGTGTGAATAATTATAAGTATTTGCAAGTGTAAAAGTGACTGTCCAGTAAACTTATAAACCCACGACCTTCCGGCTAGTAGCATAGTGCCTCAGCCAACTACGCTACCGAGTGCCCCTCTAGAACACCTGACGATGAAGAAACTCCGGAAACCCAATAATTCTGAGTGTTATACACCCTCGTCACAACCCTTTAGAATGTAGCAGAGCAGTACACGCATAACGAGGTCACTGTATGCAGAAATTTTCTATGGAGGGACAAATTACTAAGTAACACCCATAAAACCTATTACTCCGCAGGCAGTGGCTACGAGTTGTATGACCCCTATTCTGGTAATGTGACGGTTGTGGTGGGTCCTGCTCCTCACTATGGAGGCCCTGGAGGGGGACCTCCTGTCCTGGCAGCAGTCCCATGCCAGCCTCTACCATTGCAACCCCTGGAGTGGTTTAACCCCGCCTTCTTACCGTACGTCACGGCGCCTTGTCATAACGGCCTCGCTACTGCGCGGGATAGGAGGAAGCGGTACTCCACGGACTCCCAGGTACGCCACATTTGTTTCCTGAGGTTCATGAACCACAAAATGGCACTCGAGAATTTCGGTATATGCCAACGTTCTTTCATATATTTCATATAAATAGTAGCATGTGTGTATAGTGTACAGTATATGCTCGTAGCAGGGGGCCTTGCTTTTCCTCCTTTTGCTCCCACTTTGGAGCGTAGGGCTGATTTCTCAGTTTCATGGTCATTTTACAGACGGTAGGACTCCGTGGGCGGGTGATCAGCTCGTCGCAAGGCCTCTACCTAAATACAGGACAACACAAACACAGAAAAACGCATACACACACCAAACATCCATGCCCTGAGTGGGATTCTACCCCACAATCCCTGCTTCCGAGCGAGCGAAGATAGTACATGCCTTAGACCGCTCGGCTACCGTGACCGGCAAGGGACGTATAGTGAGGCCCAAATAGAATTTACACTTGTTGTCCATGAAAATGTATCTTACTGAATATCCCTGTTCCAGACGTATAATGCATTTATACTGTTATTTTCTAATTTTTGGCGTTAAATTCAAATACCATAGGTTCTCAGACTTTTTCGTCTCTCAGCCCTGCATACTATAAGTGTGATTTCCATTGATATTAATGATTAATTGAAGAGAAAATGTCGATGTCCGACAGTTATTATTCGGTGTCTGTGTTACACGTCCTCAGGCAAATTACACACAGTTTGTGATTTCCTTCCCCTGCAGAACTGCAGCCCGCAGAGCTCTGAATCTACGGAGCCACCGGGAAGTCCGCAGGAGTGCGATATGGAAGCGACACAGGCTGGAGAGCCACCGGGACCGGCATTATACACACAGGCCCCTGCATATGTCTATCCGGGGTACATGTTTGGACCTCCTATGTATAACGTTAATGGTAAGTATAATTTTCTTATTCCTTGTTTACCGAATTTCCCGAAGCCACCATTCTTTGGGACAAAAATGTATTACACATATTTATAATTAATTATTTCACAGCTCTTTATGCTGCTGAATGTGTTGGTAATTCGGGGACGCTATAAATCAAACTGTAGCCGGTGACGGTAGCCGCGCGGTCTAAAGCATGAACTGTCTACTCTCGCTCGGACGCTGGGATCGTGGGTTCGAATCCCACTCAGGGTCTGGATGTTTAGCGTGTGTATGCGTTTATTCTGTGTTATTCTGTGTTTGGCTAGTGGCCTTGCGACGGGCTGATCACTCGTCCAAGAAGTCCTACCGTCAGTGAAAAAATTATTACGGAACTGAATAAGAGGCCTGGGTCCTGAGTAGGCTGGAAAAGCGAGTGGAAAAGAATCAAACTGTTACATCTGTGTACAATTGTTTCTCGACTTTGCTATGACAAGATTCTTCTATTGAACTGCGTGCCAGAAAGTTTACTCCACACCTCCAGATAACCACGTCGAGCAACCAGCCTGTAGATTGCCACATTAAAAACCTAACCACACTGAAACTTAGCAAGGGTTGTCAAAGTGACGGACAGGGAAGAAAAAACCCATCATCAAGAAGGTCTGGCGAAATTTCAACATCAAGATGACAATCGACGTCATTAACTAGGCACGGACAGGAGTCACAGGAAGACGTATGAATGAAATGCGCCGAAAGATATGGCCTCAGGTCGTGAACGTCTCCCAGGAACTTTGCTTGAGCAGTGATGTCATCATCACAGTATCTGCTGTCGTCGACGTGAGGGGGTGGTTGAAGAAAAACTAGACTCATACACGCAGGAGCCAATGCAGAGGAGGAAGAGTCACATTTACCAGAACCGTTGTAATTAAAGTCTTCACCGAGCTTCTCAAGCTCGAAAGGAAATGTACAATACAGTAAGGGATCTTCATAATGTCTCGATTTCCTGCAAAGACCTCAGTGAAGAGATGATTAATCTGGAAGCTCACTTCTATCTACACAGAATCTTGGACTACATGAAAATTCTTCCCATTCTCAATCATTCTGAGCCACGATGGGAACATAATAATCCCATAAAGAAATGTTACGTAAGATCTGAGGCTTTCACGGCGGTGACTATGAAGAAAGCAGTCTTCTGGGATTTGGCACCGTGTATATGTGGTGTTAACCGACGTTTCGGAGGAACGTATCGCCTCCAGTCTGCTTTTACCGGTTCTCACGGTCTCTTCGCTTGCGGATTTCTTATATTTTTACTTCTACCCTGAAGATGGAGGCGATACGTTCCTCCGAAACGTCGGTTAACACCACATATACACGGTGCCAAATCCCAGAAGACTGCTTTCTTCAAGAAATATTATGTTTAATGACTGTTTGGGAACATAATCTCCACTTACAGTCTTATTCTTAAAGAAGCATATCTTTCAAAATTACCCTCAAGAGCGCATGCGTCGCTTAAGTGGAACGATAACGGTAATAGAGAAAGTAACTATTTGCTAATTTTCGTACATTTCCTGTATTATAACGGTTAGTGTGCGAAGCTTACTTCATAACTGTATTCAGGTACATTTAAAGCTGTGATCTTGAATGCGATAAGCATCTGTATGCTTGCTCTACCCAAAGTGGCGCAGTTCTTCCGTTAACTGGTAACTTAATATTTTTCTGACTTGTAGAGCTTGATGAAGGCGGAACATGGAACACGCAAATTCTGAATATCCATTGCAAAATTTGTTACTGCTTTCCAAAGACAAACGAGCATTATCACTTTTGTTGTTTTACACTTTTAGGCCTGGTTGTTTTCCTGGTAACTTTTCCTTATGCAAATTATACTTTTTAAAACATTTGTTGGCTAGAATTTCATATTCATCAGTTTGTTTATTCTTCCTGAAACACTGAGGTGGAAAGAATTATGCTTGATCCCTTATGTTACTCTCGCATACTCAAATTCGGGATACGCGAAGAAGAGGAAATGATACGAAGAATTAACTCCCGAATTAAAATCCGACCACTTCTCCCATTTATATTTTATTTTTGTGCCCCACAACTTGCGTCTTTCATGCGTTACTCATGTCAAGTTTAGGCCCGATTCCATATGGAATTCCCAACTCTGTCGTCTGCAGTTCTCGCTTAAGTAAATCTTATATACCCAGTGACGAGTGACGTCGCCCAGCGGGTCTGCAGCCGTTAGGTAAAACCCTTTTATAAAAATATGGTAATCTGCAGAGCCAGATGTTAAACCGATATAAACTCCTAGAGCCAAAATAAAATTTGAAACGTCATATAAAGTAAGTAAATTTATCCTTGTAGCAGATCTTGGAGGCCCATAGGGTTGTGAGTTGTTGAGGTTCCCACATTTTCTAGACAATCGGCTCACAGATGGCGGTGAGGTCAGCCTTACGCGCCGGCCACCCATTACCCCCCAAGAATATTCCTGGTACACATTTGTATTAGAGACTGAGTCGACCCCAGGGACATAGTGTGGCTGGAAGGATTAGGTAAATTAAAAAAATTCAATGACCTCATCGAGATTCGATCCTGGGACCTTCCGGCTTGGAGCATAGTGAAACGTAATATACAATTATTAAATAAGTTAGCGAGACATGACAAGTGTAATGTAGTACTGTGGATTTCTTCTAGAGGAACTGTTGGGTCTTACTGTGGGTATATCTTGCCACCGTAAATACTTGTATATACTGCATTGTGTGTTTCTGAAACACATGACATTGCCTTCCGCCTATGAGCTACAGATCTGTATACTAGGAAAATTACTGAAGATTGAATGATGAGTGTGGGCTATTTCCTTTTATGGCAACACATTACTGACCCGGGCTCGAAACCGAGCTGCCACGGTGGGAAGCCAGAATTGAAGAAGTAACTGGAGCCTATGTTTTTTAGAACACTGTTGCAAAATGAAAATTAGATAATTGGGGAAGCCGTTTACACACAGTCTGCAAACAAAAAATCACAGAATTTGGCTTTTATGTGACAGTAGTAGATGTTGCAACGCTTACACATCTCTTGCAGCGATTACAATTTGTTATGGCTAAGTTCGCGTGAGAATATTACTTTTAGTGTACTGAAAGGTGATATGAGCTGTCAGTGCTAAGCTAACAATGAAATGACAGCTACCTTTCTCTGTGGTAAGCTTACGGTACTTAAAGATAATGAAGTAAATATTTATGTAGTGATAAGAATTATTCAGAGCCACCAAGTTTGTAAGACACATACAGAAACTGTTACTTGAAATTTAGAAATTCTTTTGTCAGTTCGGTTTAAAAATGTGTATTTCATAAAGTACTCTTGGCTTAACTCTTGCTGATAGTAACACTGTTGACTACAACTCATTACTCAACCGTTATCCTCCATATTAAATGCTCAAAAGCATGTCTGTCTTCCCATATAGAACTGATAAACTTGTCCATGGATTAACAAAAGAAATACTGCAAGGATTCAAAGCGTAAGAAACACATTGCACATGCATTAGCATTTTTTATTGCTAGTGAGGTGGGACTAAGTCCCTCGTACTGCGGCCGCTTCTGGCCTATTGTACCGGCCCCACATGATAGGTGAGGGTGATTGTGGAGCAATTGGTGGAATGAAGATTGGCAGGGGAAACCGAAGTACTCGGAGAAAACCTGCCCCAGCGCCACTTTGTCCACCACAAATTCTACTTGACCAGATCCGGGATCGAACCCGGGCCGCCGCGGTGGAAAGCCAGCGACTAACCGCTTGAGCTATGGGGCGGCCCTTGCATTATCATAGTCCCATGTTAATAGCTGTAGGATAGAAGGAAGTGAAAATTTTCCAGTAGTTTCTGCAACTGAATCTTTTGCATATCAAGTTAAACCCTTTACGAATCACCACCCCAATCAACATTCACTATAACAAGAATATGAACACACGCATCATCAACGACAACGGACAAATTCGCACTGAGATAAAAAATTAGAGACCACGGAAAATTTATCATAACGTTCAACGATATTTTGAGTCATTATGCCATAACCACTCACACTTTTGAGTTTAGTTATTTGTCCACTCGATATTTCACGAAAGCTCCACTGCTCATCTACAGCACTCCCCCTGCTTCCCTCTTGTTTCTTGTAACTTACTTGAGAACTGAATGACTTCTCCATCATTGACGCACTCAACACCGAGAGACCTTCTAACTGCCTCGCTCCTTACACTGCACTGACTGACTTTTATCACATGTCTGCGCTGCAACTGAGATGAACTCGAATCGCACGAGACCATTGCAGCTTTATATCGTACGTAACATTCATAGGGAAGTTTCTTGTGAGTTGTCGGGCGATCAGAGCCTCTGCCATCAGCTGAGCGATGTCTCTTAACACTCTAGAAGCTGAAGACACGTTTTTGCCTATCGAGTGATAGGTGAGCTCAGGCCAAGCGACGCAATCCCCATTGCTCCGCGCTCATCTCCCGCGACATTATCTTCAAAACAAGAAGGAGTAAGCAGTGCAATGCTCAACACTACAAATTGCACCGTGAATACGTGACGATTTACGGTAACAATACAACATTTTTATTACAATAAATATGTTTCATTTACATCGAGAACAATTACAAGTTTCTAGTAAATTTCAACAACGATCTGGAGAAAATGCAACGAGGATGGCTTAGTTACAGTACAAGTCACACAACAATTGATGAATCCAGTGTAAAAGTTTGGTGGCCCTTGTGCTGGCTGGAATTTAGTTTCATGTTTTTCATATGCATAAAAATGGCCCAATATATTGGTTTAACAATGGTATGGCTGAAGTTAATAATTAACATAGTTACAGTGCAAGTGGAGCCACATCGTGACGTTTAACATGAGTGTTTAAATAAGTTTTTGGCTAGTTTCCAAAAGTTTATTAAAGTTTAGCCACGTCCGTTAACTGGACCCTTAAATTGTATTCAGTAATTTATCCTACATTTATTTTTAGAACAAAATGCAGGCTTTGGCCACTGTATAGCAATAACAATAGCTACTCTGAAATAAATATGACGTAACCAAAATTATGGCCGGAAGGGTCGAAACGCCTTACATAATTCAAGCATTACATGCAGTTAATTACAATTATGAAAAGTGGTTGTGTTGACTGAATTTCTAATGTTTAATACAGATATTCACAACAAGCATAAATTATAAAAATAATGGTTTACACTGACTCGTCACCCCTCTCATATTGGTATGGCTTACCCGCCATCTTAGTTCTCTGGCAGAGCACTGTTCGCGGAAAATGTGCATAAAACTGATGCACCGTAGTTAGTGCACCCAAAAGCGGCCTCCGTAGTTTAGGGGTAACGTTCCCACCTCATGACTCAAGATACGCGGGTTCAAACCCGGCGGAGGTCGTGGAATTTTTAAGGGCGGAAAAATTCAGGGAACAAGTCCTCCGGGAGGGACTTTAAGCCGTGTGTCCCGTGTCGTAGATTTACGGCACGTAAAAGAACCTCATGTCTCTAGGAGACCTCTGAATTATATTACAGGCCCTTTCCCGCCCAAGTAGTCTCCAATGCCTCTGGTGGATGAGGGAAGCATCATGGTACCGAGGGCCGACCTTGTTGGCTCTACGGGGGCTGATGGCACGCACCATTACCGGTAGGGTATGGCGACAGTAGAAATTAAAAGGGGGACGCACAATGGACCAATAACTGGTCTAAGTGCATGGAGAAACCCACCCCCTCCCATAATACATACATACATACATAGTGTACCCAAGATGTGTTCGGGTAAAGGTATACTCGTGTAACCATGCATCTGCTTTGGAAGAACTATCGTCTACTGTCGGAAGACAACGGTTCATAGCGGTAAAATATTTACACCTGGTATGCTGTTACAAGAATTTAGTGTAGTAAACTTCTGTCTTGTTAGTAAAAGATTGTTTTATTTCTAACTATCTTTGAGTCGACAGCACCCCCAGCAGTTACGTCGAATTTAATCCATACCATTTTACGCACAAGGCACATCGTTTAGAAACGCTGGAAATGTTTATTTAGGATTAATTGGAAGGTTTGTAAAGATCCGTGAAATATTGGTCCCTCCATTTCGAGACAACTAGGAGAATTGTTATTCGCGACGTTTTATTAATAGAAACTTTACGTTACAAGGGAAATATTCTAGCTGAAAAAGGTTTCTCATTGGCTAAATCGGCATGACCTTGTCTATATTTGTCAGACCCTCCGGCATTCATTTCTTTCTTCTCCCTCAGTCCCTTCAAGTATGGCGTCACAAAGCGTCTCCTGTCAAGTACTTTCTGATTCGTAATTAGGCTGATGTCCTGATAGCTACAGCTCCCTGGCTCGTATTCTAGAGGTCTGGGTTCGATTATCGACATAGAGGCAAGTTACCCTTCTATATCTTCGTAAACTTCTCGCTACCTGAGATAAATAACGAAAGAGTGCCTTAATGAAAGCCGCAAGTGCCACTGTTCATCTGTTTCCAGTTTGTCACTCTAAATCTTCCTACAATTCGAGTCACGTGAAAATGTTTCGTTAAACAAACAACTCGCACTGCTCCACATTCCCGTAAAAGTTCCAGCCTCCCGTGATTGATGGCTGGTGATATTCGTCAGCAGACTTGAACATACAGTCTGTAAAACATCACGTGTGTACGGAGTCTGCCGTCATCGCTACCCACGTAAACGTCTGACGCTGAAGAGTTGCGTCCCGTCTCTCTAAAAATGAAATTGTCCGATTTTACGACTTGGTTACTTCAAGATGCCGCCTTATATGCTTCACTGGCCTGCATATCGCGCTTCGAAAGTCTCTGTAATCCACTTAGGCAGTTGCGAAAGAAACGCTTTAAACAGTATACATAAAATAACAAAGAAAGTCATCACTCGGGTACTCATTGAACTAAGCTTTACTGAATTTGCTTATTTCTAATATCACTAACTAACTAACTAACTAACTAACTAACTAACTAACTAGGCCGCGCCATACCTCAAGCGGCTAGTCGCTGGCTTCCCACCGCGGCGGCCCGGGTTCGATCCCGGGTCTGGTCAAGTGAGATTTGTATTGGACAAAGTGGCGCTGGGCCAGGTTTTCTCCGAGTACTTCGGTTTCCCCCGCCAATTTTCATTCCACCAAATTCTCCAGCATCATAATCACCTGAGGCAGGCTACAATAGACCAATCAGTGGCCGCGGTGCCGAGTGGACCCAGTTGGACTCCACCCCCCCACCAAGCGAATTAAAAGAAACTAAGTCCTTGAGAAGATGACAGTCACGAAGTTAGTCGAGATTTTCCCAACATTTTATGGAACCCGAAGGTTCATTACCATGTTCACAAGAGTCGTCCATTGGTCCTTATCCTGAGCCAGATCAGTCCAGCCCATGCCACCCAACCTGTCTCGCTAAGACTCACCTTAATATCATCCTCCCACCTACGTGTAGATTCTCCTAGTGGTATATTTCCTTTTGGCTTTCCCACCAAATTCCCAAATGCACTCCGCCCCCATGGATGCTATATTCCGTGCCCATCTCGTCTTCCATGGCTTTATCATTCTAATTACACTTGGCGAAGGGTACAAGTCAGAAGCTCATTAGCAGTTTTCTCCAATCTCCTGTTACTTCATCCCTCTTTGGTCCAAATATTCTCCTCAACACCCTGTTCTCAAACACCCTCGGTCTATGTCCCTCCCTTAACGTCGGACAACAAGTTTCACACTCATATAGAACCACAGGCAATTACAGTTCTAATTTTTACGTTTTTAAGCAGCAGACTAGAAGACAGAAGGTTCTGAACTGAATGGTACTAAGCATTATCCGAATTAAATATCCTCTTCATTTCCTCCTGAAGTAATTTTTTATTTCTTCTTCTTGTTCCTAACAATTGTAAATGTCACATTTTCGGAGGATCTATTGGCTATCTATATCATGATTTTTTTCTCACGTCACACATATGCTTAATGTCTGTAGCGCGTGCATTTTATTTTGCTGCTTGGATCTTTAGTAAAGAGCACAAGTTTCTGGCTCTGACGCCATATAGTCTGGTAGAAAATACACATGTTTCGGAGGAACGTAATGCCTCCATATTCCTGATTGAAAAATATTAGTGAGGAACCAACAGGCAGTATCAGGCAGGTACATGGCTTCACATCCCTGGAGGTAGTGCTCGTGTTCACCACCGCAACATCATCACACCTGACATCTTTAATTAACTTCATAAAAATGTAAACAATAAAATTGAAATGGAGCTAATGAAATGGCACATGAAGATCAGTGCATTGCATTAAAAAAGTCCATTGAATTATTCTCAATTGTATTTTTCAGTATGGGTTCTATACACGGATGAATGTAACATCTCAAATCCTTTTCGCTTCTTGATGCTTTGTCTCCTCCCAGTGATGAATCTTGTAAATAACAATTAGAAAATTTAGATATTAAGTTAACGATTGCCTACTAGTAGCTGAATGGCAGACATCGGTCGACTTAAAGAATTGTCACATTTCAGTGACAAGAAACGGAGTTGGGATTGGTAATATGATTTACTGGACCCTTACAAATCTTAACTGCAAGTAATTATAAATATTTCACTAATTTATGCACTTTACAACCTGCTGTAGCACACAAGGCTTCCCTGTCTTCATTAGCTTTTACCTGGCAAAGGCTCCTAACGCAGTATGTTTGTCAACTTCCGTGTTCACGTCCTTACAGGCTGCCGACTGTATCGGGGCTCCTGATGGATGCAAATCCTAGCTACTGGTTGCCTATGCACACGGGGCCACCACTGACTAGTATTCCAGCATGTCTTCTATTATTGCATGTTTCTTCTCCAACGATTCTTGCACTGTTGCGTTAGCCTTTGTTGCCGCGGAGACGTGTTTTCAGCACCGTTTCTTAGTAACCAGAGTCTTCTCTGGTTCTGCTATCCCGGCTTTCAGCGGGCATGTCACTATATCAACCCTTGTGTTTTCTCTCAGCAAGTAGCACACAGAAACTAAGACAGGAGAGGCGTGAGTTTTGTTCGATATTAATATAAAATGCTAATTACTGATGTTCCTAAGCATCACTGTGTAGGGGCGTACCGAAGATGAAGGTAAAGCTGAAGGTGGATGTCAGTGGTTTGCTTCATGACCCGGTTGCTGTATTCCCGATATGGTCATACCTATTTTGTAAGAGGCTGGATGGTCTCTGGAACATGTCAGGACGTAGAGAAATCTTGCAGTTGCCGATCATACCCGATGATCCAATCCACGTATCTTCTTCAGTTTATTCCTCACTGTATAACATTTGGAGTTGAAACAGAGTAATTAATGGACTTAAAATTCTGCATTTCAGCTCGTGTCAACAATTCGTGCCCTCGGTGTTAAATGTTACTACAGCCCCAGTGGGCCTAGGCCTACCTCCATGAACTTCTCCGTTCACTTAGGTTTTTCTAGATCTTACACATGCGGTAGGACTCCTTGGGCGGGTGATCAGCTCGTCGCAAGGTCTCTACCTGTACACACACAAACTAAACATCCATGCCCTGAGTTTGATTCGAACCCACGATCCCGGCTTCCGAGCGAGCGAAGACAGTGCATGCCTTAGACATGCCTTAGAAACCGGGATCGTGGTTTCGAATCCCACTAAAGGCATGGATGTTTAGTTTGTGTGTGTACAGGTAGAGACCTTGCGACGAGCTGATCACCCGCCCAAGGAGCCCTACCGAATGTGTAAGATCTAGAAAAACCGAAGTGAACGGTGAAGTTAATGGAGGTAGGCCTAGGCCCACTGGGGCTGTAGTGCCAAGGAAAAAATTAAGGAGAATGTGATCAGGTGAACATGTAGAAGGCATGGAATAGTACATATTTCAGTTGGAAAATCATAATGAGACCTAGGCATATACTTTAGGGCTCTGTTAAATGTGTTTCCAATAATCGGGGTATGAGGATGTTAACTGAATTCGCTTGACTCGGATATGGACCACTGGGGGGGTCCTGTGAACACGGTAATGAACCTTCGGCCTCTATAGTATGCGGTACTTTCTTGATAGCTTAGCTATTATTATCTTCTCAAGAAAGACTCTCATTCTTGAAGTGAGTTATTAAACGACATATTTTTTTTTTAATTAAGTGATATACATTTAGGATTAAGTGTAAATTTTTAAACCACATATTGATAGAAAACAACCATAGTCAGCAAGCAAACAAACGAAGCAAAATTGGAAAGCAGCTACCGCAGAGAAGTAAATGCAAATGCTTGCGTATAGCGGACGTGAACAAAAGAGGCGAATTCTCGTCACACTGGAACCATTTGTCTTTCAACAGACAGGCATCCGCAATATTCATCCTTCATTTTAGTTAGACGTGTTTTTGTGGTGTCATTAGCATTGAGGTTTGTCACGTGGTTTATTTGTGTCAAACAATTTCCAACAGTTGAGCGTATTAATAACACTCTTTCGTATTTTTTTAAGATGCACACATGATAGTCCAGACTTGGCCTATGTTGCTTGCTCGCAGTTGGAGGTACTCCTGCAGAATAAAGGATCGCAGGATCTCCATACCGCGTCCTTATGTTCATAACTTTCAGAATGACGTGGCAGTAGGCGAATGCATATGATACATGGCAATAGCACTAGGATATTTGCCCGAATTGATTTATTGTTAAGTTTTAACCTTTTTTTATCTAGGTTTTTAGTTTGAAGACTCCAGGTTCTATCATTTCTTCTAAAATTCTTGTGATAATTCTTATAGTTCAAGAGCCATGAAATGATCAGCTGTAAGTACTGAAAGGTGGTGGGATACGTGTCTATTACTGATGATCTCATACACCGAATTAATCCATAGTTGAAGAGAGAGTGTCTCGAAGAGAAGTGCCAGGTACACATTGTCACGTATTCCGGGTTAGCGTGACTAATAATGGTGGGTTCTGGAATAGATGAATAGATTTATTGGACACACAAATCGTAACTACAAATAATTATAGCACTCCAGATTTCTGTAAGTATAGCACACAGAGTAAAATTTTCAATGTCCGCTTGCTAGTCGTTGCTTGGTAAAGAATCTTATCTGGATAACACATCACAGCTGAATACTCAGCTACTGAACTGCCTTCTGAAGTCTCTTTGCGAATGAATGTTTCGAATTCACGAATGAACTCCGTTTTCATAACTGCCACGTGCCTCGAATATAAGTTACCATGTCGAACAGTTAATTTTCCTCTGTTATTCTGGTCCTTGTTACGGGAATGTCTTTGTTAATATTCGTTGCCTTGGAAACAGGTGCTAACGAGCCGTTTCCTAACAATCGATATAAAGAAGAAAGCAGTCTTCTGGGATTTGGCACCTTGTATATGTGGTGTTAACCGACGTTTCGGAGGAACGTCGGTTAACACCACATATACACGGTGCCAAAGCCCAGAAGACTGCTTTCTTCATAGTCACCGCCGTGAAAGCCTCAAATCTTACAAATCGATATAAACGTTACAATATCGCAGAAAGAGTTGACGGAATTGTTTCAGTTGCACAATCGATATAAGCAGCGGGATGAGGAAGAAGGCAGTAGGTTCTTCCCAAATTTTGTTACGCATCTAACAATATAGACGGCGTCACAACACAGATGGCAATCTTGGTAGTCACCGCCGTTAGAACTTCAGAATTATTTTATTTTACTTGCCTCTAAATCGCATTTCTTCTCCCACGTCTCCTGCTTCACAGCCGAAAGACCTCTAATTGCTGATATAGTCCGAGAGTTCGATATGTGTCTCATATGTTGTATATTCGTAACGTACAAGTTGAGCCCCTCTCCTTTCCAAAAGAGCTATATACATACGCTCCTAATTTGAAAAAGTTAACTGCTAACAATAATTTTTTTTAATTTATTGCATTTGGAAAAACGCTTTTATTTTTTATTGCCAGTTTCTCACTCTGTATAGCCCATAAAGATATTCTGAGGAACGCTGTTATAAACACGCGCCATCTCTTATTGGAATTCAGATGCTTGTTTCAAACATGGCGCGGCTTGCTTATGGGAAGGTTTCATGTTAGTGAAATGTCGTTTTGGAAGAAGAAAATTAATTACAATCATTTTTAAGTTCTAATTTTACTGGGTTTTCAGACTTTATTCATCGCCCTAGTTTTTTTAAGATAACTAAGAAAAACAAGACGTTTCGGAAACTAGATCTGTTTCCGTCCTCAGGTGAAGGAAAACACCTGTTCTGTTGGGTCCCTTAGAAAGAGCTAGCCTCAATCACTGGTCCAGTTTCCGAAACGTCGTGTTTTTCTTAATTGTCTTAAAAAAACCAGGACGATGGATAAAGTCCGAAAACCCAATATCTCTGTGCTATACACCATCGTCAGAATCCTATAGTAATTCTAATTTTACTGCTTACGTGGATTAGACTTTTCTATGTGGTCAAATTCCGAACTGTTTCGGGGTAAATAATAATTTAGGTCCGCATCTGGGAGAGCACACGAGTACAGAAGTCACGATCGAGTGGTTAACTGCTCTTCTTATTCAAGAGGTCCCAGGATCGAGAATCAGCAAAAGGGCTGACTATGCTCTTTCCTTGCTCCCTCCAGACAAATGCCTGTGACGTACTTGCCTATAAATATTCCGAGGTCACCTCCTTCCACATTCCTTCCTTATTTATAGTTTCTTTAACGAATCTGACAGTAACCCAGGCTATAAGTCATAGAAAAGTACATGATAGTGAATAATGAATGGGTAAGTATGTGGAAGGAGGAGATCATGGTGTAATTTAGTGTACCTTCCCTGCATTTGCCTAGAGTGCTTGAGAAAATCTCTTAATAATTTTAAATTAGTCGGTATCCCGGCCGAGGTCTGAACCGGGCTTCTTCCGAATATAAGTCACATCCGTTACATCTCGAGTCAGCTTAACCGGTCACATCAGGTCAACTCGTTGTCATCCACTCTCTGAACCGACGCTATGTTATCTATACAGTTAAAAGTGGTCTCTAAATAACACAAAATTCGTGCGCCATAAACTGATTTTCGGAAGGTATTCGTTTCGAATTTCGGCTGGGAACCCATTTCTCCTGACTGACGTTTGCATGATTTTCCCGGATTCCTGCTTGAAAATGCCTGTATATTTACCTAGATTATGCTGCAATCACTTCCTTCCATGTTTTTTCCTATTTGTCTTTCTTCAGTCATTCTCCTATCTGACACCCCACCCTGTAATCCAGGTGCTGACAGCGCCATGAATTGAACCACAATATACGTATATTAACGCCTGAGTTAAAATCGAATTACACAGACTTTGAGCACCTTAAACGGCACAGCTGTCTACATCAGTACGTTCTCTTCATTCATCATTTTAGGGCGCTTTTACCTATACAGGGTGTTCCACGACTTTAGGGCATAACTGCAGGAGGTGATTTCCTAGGTCTTTGTGATCAAAAAAGTTCATATAAACATGTGTCCCATTTTGGACGGTTACGGAGTTATGACCGTTTTAAACTCAGAACAGAAGGTAATGATTACTGACAATAAACGGAACAAAATAATAAACCAGCATAATACATGATACATTTAAAGTATGAATGTAAAGTTAACTTCGTGAAATTACCTTTAATTTGAATGTATTGGTGCTTAAAGCTGATTTTCGAAAATGTCACCGCCGGCCGCAACACAGGCTGCCGCTCGGTTGTGAACCACGCGGGTAGCACGTAGCAGCTTTAGCTGGCTGTTTCGTATGTGGTCAGCGGCGTCCAGAATGCGACCGAGCAAAGCATCTCGGTTCACATTAGGGCGTGTACGGGAATGAAAAAACGCTCATAACTCCGTAACCGTCCAAAATTGGACACATGTTTATATGAAATTTTTGATCACAAAGACCTAGGAAATCACCTCCTGCAGTTATGACCTAAAGTCGTGAAACACCATGTATATGTTACAGTATGATATGTGACTCTTTAACTCCATATATAATTCCGTTATGAAAACAAAAGTAATCTACTGCATAAAAATTTTACTTCTAAAATACAGTTATAAAAACGTCATTATTTATTATTTTTTTACGCGAAACACTTCCCAGATGTCGTTTTCGTAAAAATCCCCGCACTTTTGCCAATAATTTTACTTTTAATAGCAACTAACTTATATCAGGTTTATACCTGATGTATCTTGTGTTCACAAAATGAGGCACCTATACAGCCCATTATCTACATTTAAATAATAAAGGTCTAATAAAGGCGAATGGAAATCGCCGAAACATATATTATTTTAAATGCATCATAATTGTTTTAAAATAAGAGTTGCATTTGGACCGCCTCTGTGGTCTAGTGGTCAGAGTTCCTGGCTACAGATCCAGAGGTCCCGGGTTCGATTCCCGGCGCTACCAGATTTTCTGGGACGTAGTGGTTCTGGAACAGGGTCCACTCAGCCACGTGAGGATAACTGAGGGGCTATTTCAAGGAAATAACGGCTCTGGTCTAGAAAACTGAGATTACCGGTCGTGGGGATCCTTTGCACTGAACACGTGACACCCTCTATCCGCAAAAGTTGGCACTAACTTTGCCGACAAGCTGCGGTCGCTCCCTCGGTCGATATAACAGGTCACGGAGTTTTAGTTTTTAAGAGTTGCATTTGAAATCTGTACTTTTATTTATATTAATTTAATTGAGCTCCGTCAGATGCGCGGATTATCACCGAGTGAGGTGAGAAGATCATTAGATGCTGTGAACTGAGTGTGCCATTCCAATATTCCCTGCAAGCCGGAGGCAAGTCTGCGACAAACCTCTGCCGAAATAGCCAGGGTCTCCCGGATATGAAGGAGTAGTAGTAACCGCTCCGCCATGTTATTCGGCGTGTATATCTTAAAGCCGGATGCGTAGACCACGCAACATTTATTTTAATATTTATCTGAAAAGCCTATGAAAACATGAAAGGAGAATGGATTAGTAAAATCTGTAGAGACAGATAGGGATCACGAAAATGTCGGGGCATTGACTTCGTAATAAACGAAGTGTCCATTAGAATACTGACTGTATTCTGTGATCATGAAAGTATGCTATCTGCAAGCATAGGTACAGGAGAGGTTTACCGGCGCATGCTGCCCGAGTCGTATTTTCTTTTTTACTAATGACGTAACAGAGCTTATGTCTGAATAGAATAAACGAAGTGCTGGTACACCTGGATCTGTCGTCCTCTTTCTGATCACGAATGTTGGCACAACCAACATGAAAACGCGTTGCTGAGGTGTTATATCAGCTGTTCCAACACAACACAAATGTTGAAAGAAACGCAACACGTTTCGACGTCGAGGTGTTGGAAGATCTCTCTGTCTGGCCGTGCAAAAGAAATCACATGACCAACCGTTCTAAATAGGGTCTTATGTCAGGTGTATTGCTATACAAATTCTGCCACAGTTTAGGACAAGAAACCGCAGTAATTATTGACAGTTTCCGTCGTCGTAAGGAGTTTTCTGTTGTTCCAAGTGCAGAGATCATCGGAACCCTGTAGAAATAAAGTCAAACTACAGTAGGTCTGCAACCTCTGTTCTCTTTACGTAGGCTATGTTCTCTGTTTCAAACCACTTTCATTTTTAATCGCCTTTTGTTGCTTAAAAAGAATGGGTTTATGGTATCGTCAGGTCCTTATACCTCTAGTTTCCCGCCAGATAATTTTGAACAAACGAAAAGATTTTCATAAAGTTTACTGTGAATGTAATACCATTAGAGCCCATTCACAACTTTGTACATTTCATTTCCAATGAATAATATGAGTATGACATGTCTGCTCTCTTTAAATTTAGTTTGGGGAAAGTTTTGTAGAACGTGAAAGAGGTGAGATGGCCGCTCGTTTTCTGGCTTCATTAGCCTTCGGTTTCACGACCATAACGGCTTAACTATAGGAGATAGCACTTAAAATTCCGTATGTAGATAGAATACAAACATACCCTTGTGTATAATGCAGTCGGTGTAGCGACTGGTAAGGGCTGGACGTGAGGAGCCGGGATAGCGCAGTCGGTATAGCGACTGGCTACGGGCTGGACGTGAGGAGCCGGGATCGTGGGTTCGAATCCCACTCAGGGTATAAATGTTCAGTGTTTGTGCGTGTGTGTGTTTTTCTATGTTTGTGTACAGGTAGAGTCCTTGCGACGAGCTGATCACCCGCCCAAGGAGTCCTACCGAATGTCTTAAGGTCTAGTAAACCAAAGTGAAATGGAGAATTTCATAGAGGCAGGCCAAGGACCATATTGGGACTACAGCGCCAAAAGAAAAAAATACAATATAGAAAATTTATTTGTTTATTACTGCTTTTTTTAGTTTCTTGGGGTGAGGTGAAACTGAGTCCACTTGGTACGTCGGCCACTAACTGGCCTATTGTACCAGCCCCGGATGATAGATGATGATGATGATGATGATGATGATGAATGTGGAGCAGTCGCTGGAATGAGAATTGGCAGGGGAGACCGAAGTACTCGGAGAAAATCTTCCCCAGTGCCACTTTGTCCACCACAAATTCCACATGACCTGAGATAGGTTCGAACTCGGGCCGTCGCTGTGGGAAGCCGGCGACTAACCGGCTGAGTTTTGCATGGCCTTCTTACGCTTAGTTAGCGTATTTCTTAAATTTCATACGCAGAATGTTGTAGTATTAAATGGAGTGATACAGATGTTACCGACTGAAACATTGTGGATCTCCCTACTTTTCTCGAAAATGTGAAATGGCAGCCAGATGCAAGTCAGATTCACTTTCCGTAAAATGAGAACAAGCCCTGTTCGTTATCAGGGCACGAGGTCTAAGTAATGCAATGATGATTACAATATCTACTTTCCTACTTTCCTACTTTCCTTTCGTGAAATGTTAGCTGTTCCCTAGTTAGCAGTAAGTATGCTTCCCCCTCAGTTTTTTCCAAACATGTTACACGTAATTAGATGTACACAACACCCACGTCTTTATTCACCTGTCTCCATCCTGGGAATGTTTGTGCGTTTATGTGAAAAATATTTACTAATAGGCCTGCTAATATTTTTACGTTACATTTGTCGCATTATATTCAAAGAGTCACATCATCATTTCTTTTGTGCGTAATAGATGAAAGTGTTCTACATAAAATTTGTAACTGTGGTTATGGTTCATTAATTATGTCGCGTGGTTGTTAGGCAACGCGACAAGAAATTTGTACGGGTTCTCGGATTTGAACGAATACCTTTTTTGGACGGTCACTTTTATACCCACGCTTACCATTATTCTGAACTCATAACGTCGTCAGTCGTTTTCCTCTTCACTATTAGAATTACTTGCAGCGCTGATCTTGGTGAAGTGTCTTCTGCTCTGCTCGGAGCTCAAATGTCCGTGGTCTATTGTCGGATAAGAACTCTTATATCTTGCACTCGGACTGAACAGGGAATATCTTGTCGAAGGGTTAATTTCGTCCGTTGCCATGCAACGAACGCGGGAATGCGTGTCTGTCTCAAACAATTCGTTTGTAACGGTGGAAACCCCACTGTTAGACTTTCATTTCCGTGCAAACGATTTCCTAAGCTTCGCTAGCCGTTGTGTAGCAATGGGTACGTTCTGATTCCAGATATTCCGGCCCTAGGCGACACGCCAAAATTATATCCGTCAAATAAATATCTACCCGCTGCTTTCATTGGGCCGCCATATTAGTTCATATTCTACAGAAATCACTTTAACAAATGCACTATTTATCGATGACCTTCACCCACTGAAGGAATCGGTGCCCCGCTTGAAATGGGACTTGAGTTATTTCCGTCTGAGGCGTTGGCACGACTGCTATGTTGATACTATTATTTTTGATAGGAAATTACGAAAAAAAGTGTATTGGTGGATTGGTCTGCAGTAACGTGATGATCATACAACTCCTCATTAAAGTATTATATGAAGAACAGACAGTACAAGAAAGTGAGCTACGTAAAGTGGGTCATTGGGTTTTATCCAAGGGTTATGCTTAATATAGCCTATATCTAAACGATTAGATCAGCAGAAGGAAGGCTAACACTTGCCTGCGAATTGCATTCCTGGCACGCACTTTATAACAAACGTTAGTCTAGAAATTATTTTCATTTTTCTGTAAGAAACTTCTATTGTAAATTTTAGTGGCATTTATGTTACAAGAAGAGCCCATTAACACATTTTGTCAGCCAGAGCTCTAGTGTCTGTCCCACTCCTGTTTGTTTCAAATCCGAACCATCTGTTCCATTCTTATCCAGTTATGCGTTGGAGGCTGTTAATAAATCTTCTTATCAAACTAAATATAAATATGAGTTGCGTAAATCAGAAACACCATTCACTTGAAAAACTATGTGATTTTTTCTATTCGTTCACTGCGCACGAGAATACACGAGTTGTAGATAAACTTTCCTGTTAACATTTTTGCCGTGAATCATTCTTGAGATATACATTACAGCACAGTTTTGGAATAGCCGTCGCTACGAAGGCTGTAAGCAAGAATATTACTTAATATAGGAGCGAAAGTAAATATTAAAGTAAGTAAAATAAAATAAGTTTGTCCTTGTGCTTAAATAAATAAGGCGTATGCGGGAGTGAATGTATAGGTCCACATNGTCCTTGTGCTTAAATAAATAAGGCGTATGCGGGAGTGAATGTATATATCTTGACATCGGTACTAGCTGGAGATGAGTGGTCAGCTTCACGTCCCGGCCGCTTTACTCCCGGGAAAAAGCCACCCGGTACCCGTTATATAGGAGGTGGGGTGGACTTCAGAACCGGTCTGGACACTTTGGAGAAGTAAAAATTCTTGACAGTACCGGGACTCGAACTCCGACTTCTCGGTCTAGCTCGTAACCAGTCGCTATACCGACTGTGCTGCTTTAATATTTGACGAAATAGTCTTACATACCTGGATGTACGTACTTGTCTATGTAATCATCATATTTTACACTGAATCTCATTCAGACGTGCACAGATTTTTCCGATCCTATCAGCACAGCCTTCTTTTCAGTTGGGATTTAAGCCATTCTTGCACACATTTTTTCCGCGACAGATGCTGATTTCAGATGTAATTTTATCGTTGCTAAATTTCTGTTTTTCCTGTTACGTTGATCGATCTATTGTAGTATCTCGGAGCATGTATATGCGTGTAACTTCTACTCAAAATACTGTCTCGGGAGCGGGCGTGGTGCAATCACGACGCCTGGCCTGCACGCGGCTCTATTTCGATAGAAATACCGAGACTTTGGCCTTGATTGCTCGAGAGACCTCTCAGTCGACCCCGAAGGCCGACGTAAACGAGAAGTCGCTAGCAATTTCTCGGAGGACAACACTTTAATAATAGTAGGTGTAAAATATTGCAAGGGGCAAAGAGTAGTTGCATAACTACCAAAACTGAGAAACAGAAAAATATGGCCATGAGTCCTGCTGAACCCGGAACCAAAATTGACTGTGCTGATGAGCGCCATCAGCGAGGCAAGAGGTTCAGTTCAGAGCAGCACAGACTCAAACGAGAAATTGGTGATTTCGGTGCAGAGCGGACAAGTCAGTCAGTATTAAGTTAGTTCAGTCCGTTAGTAAGTCAGCGATTAAGTTAGTTTGCAGTTCAGCTCGGCGTCAAGGGAGAAGGAGGTGAGCGCATTGAGCACTGGAGATGCGATGGAATAATTGGTGGGCAATAAACTGACCTTAGAGTACGTAGCAAGAGATGGTAAGAAAATTCCTGTTCCTAATATCGATAAACGTTACAGTAGGATGAAAACGGACGAGATGCAAATGAGGGAAGGTGCATATTGTTTGTATCTCGCATCTAGTCTAAAACTGCTAACCTCACTTTTTATGTGAACTACATTTTTTCAACATCCCCTCCTATCTAAAATATGAAACACTGCTTTTGTACATCTTTAATGATTTCTGTTCAGAGACATTTGTTTGTAGGATGCAGGATGCAGTCAGCTCTGTTTATGATGAATATTTCTCTAACGTAGATGGAGAATTTCCCGATCCGTGATCAGATATGGACAACTGAAACTCGCAGTGCAGTGGCACAACTCTTCTTTTCGCGCCCTAAGACTGGCCATGCTAAAGTAGGATTCTCGTGGATTTTCTGCAGACACATTTCGTGTTAATATCTTAAAAAGATGCACACAAACTTCCTTCGACGCCTTTTACGTGTATAGTTCATTAATAACAGCTCATTCGTTTGTATTTCTCGATTCATTAGCAGATGAAGAAGAATATTTATATAGATTAAGGATTATAGTTCGGAATTTCAATAGGACATGCTAAGACCTCATTAAAACAGGAATGTATACTCGTATCTTTAAGTACTAGACCTTAACCATGTAGTCATACACATGGAAATGCGATAGCGAGGTTGCATTGATTTATGAAAGCAAATGTAACGAACTTCTCTGCAGAATACTTGGACAATCCGGACGTGAATACATGTCAATTGCATATACAGAGACTGTTTGTCCTTCTGTGATAATGAACATGATTTTACGTAACATGAAACGATGTTTGCATGTTACGTGCATGTACCGAACGTCACCATGTAGTAAATACACTCTTGCATCATAAAGGAGGTACCTAGTGGGAGCTATCCTGAGAAATTTCTATTGGTTTCCTAAGCTCATGCAGGTGAATGCTGGAATATTGCCTTGAAATACGTCACTCTGCTTTCCCACACTTCCTGTCCCTCCTCATATTTCGTCTTTTTCTTATGACCCGTGGAGTTGATAAGAGGCACATGCCAAGCGCCGTCTGGTTAGTCTAGTTCTCTTGAAGTAGCACCTCGAGAAAACGTTCCATTGAATATAAATGTTGTATGCTATAAATAATGGAGTCGGGATAGCGCAGTCAATATAGTGACTAGCTGGACCACCGTGGGGTTGGAGCTCGATTACCGGTAGGGTAAAATTTTTCTCTTCACCACATCGTCCAGACCGACTCTGGGGTTCACCCGACCTCCTATTCGATTGGTACCGGAGGCTCTTTCCCCGGGGGTAAAGTGGCCGGAGTGTGACACTGACCACTCACCTCCAACTAGTGCCGAGGTCAAGAAAATGTGGATCTGTACATCAACTCCCCAGTACGCCTTCATGGTGTAGTGCTTAATTAGGTAAGCACAGGAACAACGCTACCTTTATAACACAAATAATTAAGTCTTTATGCATTTAACCAAAGATTTCTCAGAACGATCCCATAACGGAGAGGTTATCCTCGTCCATTCTGTTCGTTCGCATGTTTCGTCCCCGAAACTACTCTACAGAGTTTGATTTAATTTAGTATTTTATTTTGATTCCTACAGATAAATTATATATCCTGCTCTCCTTAAAGCCCTAATCGAACTGTATCAGATTTCTAATAAATAAGCTCCATTGCACGGAAAACGGAAGGCTTTTATTATGTGAAATATACGCATACATCACTCAGATCAATAACATATATTCCAACGTTGGATTTGAGATTCTCACAGCTGTGTCAATGAAGGATATTATCTTCTGGGATATAACGTCGTGTAATCTGGTAGAAGTTTACCGATGTTTCTGGGGTGCATACTCTGCCTTCCTCCTGCAACTTGCTGGATACTTGCTTGGCTTAATATTCGACCCTAAGTACTACAACTAAAAACGAAACTCCGTGGCTTTTAGTACGCATGCGAACTATACGGAACTATACTCACCGAGCGACCGCCGTTTGTCGGCGAAGTTAAGCGAAGTTAATGCCTCCTTTTGCGGATAGAGGTGTCGCGTGGTCAGCGCAACGGATTCCCACGGCCATTAATCTCGGTTTTCTATACCGGAGCCGCTGCTTTTACAGCCAAGTAGCTCCTCAATTATCCTCACGAAGCTGAGTGTACCCCGTTCCAGTCCCGTAGGCAGTAGCTTATTATTCGCAGACTATTAAATTCTCAATTAGTCTGAAAAACACTGCCCTACATTACACCAATGTTTTCCTGGACACTGTCCATTTTGTGACGTGTGTGTAACATACCGTTGCAGGCTTTGGAGTTGCCCTGTTTCTGTTATAAGGTGGTTGGTTCTCTTTATACTGAACATTTATTAAGCTACTGGTTAGGTTTGCATTGTAGTATTGAGAGAAGTCCGTGGTTCGATATCAACTGTCGCCACTAACAAGATTTATCTAGTCGGCATATAGACAACCAATCGTCTAATGGCGACAATAGAGCAATCTCCCGAAACGTCGTGTATATCACGCCTATTTTGGACAGTATAATACCAGTTAAAAGAATGAAACAGTTTTCACAGACCTGCAGAGATTTGGGACCCTAAGTTGTTCTACATTCATCTTCTAAAGCTCAAATTAAGATGAAAATATGCTTAAATATACTTGATGTTTTTCTTTCCATCCAATTCAATCCCCCTTATGGTTTCAGTGATGTTCAGGCTGAAAACTTTCTTCGTCGGTCGTTTCATGCGTCAGCTAATTCACAAACAAACAAAACTAGCGTCTTCTAGCTGAAGCACCATCACATCTGTCTCACGTTGCCTCCCGCTTCTCTGTGGAAGGCACAGACGATCGGTTTGTTTAGGAACTTCCTCGTAGTATTTTAACCTGAAACAAGAAGTTCTGGGAAGAATTCATCGCCTGCTTTCTCTTGATAAGATACGGATGGAATAGACAACGCCTCCAACATTTAATTGTTGCCTCGGGACAGTCTTATTGAGCCGTTGCCTAGCAACGGAAGGAAGGATACACATACAGACACCCAGACTGGTGGGAGTGATTTATGAAGTACGCAGTTGAGAAGGACTCAGGTGCCATCATATACATACCAAGTTCTGTAAACATTGGGTCATGCATTCAAAATTTCATATGGGGGATTCACAAACTAACTAACTTCATGAAGCTGAGCCCTTCTTGAGAAGCCGCCAGTTGTGTAGTTACTTAAGAATTTCCCAACATTTTATGGAACCCGAATGTTCATTGATGTGTTCACAAGAGCCTTCTCCTGAGCTAGATATTATCTCTCTTAAGTTCCATTTTAATATTATCCATCTACCTATTTTTTGGTCTTCCTAGTGATCTCTTTCATTCTGGCTTTCCCACCAATATCCTTCATGCATTCCCCTTCTCCCCCATTCGTGCATCATGCCCTGCCCATCTCATCTTCCTTGACTTGATCATTCTAATTATACTTGGAGAAGAGTACAAGTCATGAAGCTCCTCATTATGCAGTTTTCTCAAACCTCCTGTCACTTCATCTCTCTTCGGTCCAAATATTCTCCTCAGAACTCTGTTCTCAAACACCCTCAGTCTATGTTCCTTCCTTAACGTCAGAGACCAAGTTTCACACCCATACAGAACCACAGACGAAATTGTAATTTTGTATATTCTAATTCTTACCGTTTTAGACAGAAAGCGAGAAGATCAAAGGTTCTGGACTTAATGGTAGCAAGCGTTACCCTAATTAACTCTGCTCTTAATTTCCTCTCGAATGAAATTTTGATTTATTACTGTCTTTCCGAAATATTTTAATGAAATCTGCCACGTTTTCAAAGGATCTGTTGGCAATGTTTATGTCATGATTTTGTCCTGCATTCTGGTGAGGAAACAGCAACATGTACACAGTTTTCTCTGCATTTACTACTAGATCAACTTCCTCACTAGCGTCAATCAAAGTTTCTGTGTTTTTCTTTATAGTATCTATGTTATCACCCAGTAGGATCTCATAAACCTAGTTTTATTTTCTCAAAATAAGGAAAACAGTCTAAAATCGTTTAAGTAACATCATGCCATAAGCCGATGACAGACAGGGATCGCTTCCTCCCCCCTTCCCCCCACACAGGGAGAGTCAACTAATCTTTCGCAGGAATTTCCTTTCACCGCGAATCCATAGAAGTTTCGTTAGTCCTTAAGAGTTAAATATAAAACCTGCTGGAAATTATGAAAATTTGCTTGATAGGTAGCCACGATTATATGTATATATGCACTACAGCCTTCAGTGCAACTTCACAGATCATTGGTAGAGTCACCATTTAGTCCACGTTGTCATGTAAATTCACGGCATGTTACGGTCTCACAGGTCCGTTATCAGGTAGCATACATGTTGGCCTTAAACTAACAAGTAATACAGTTTTGAATATTTTAGCATTTGCTGTTTATAATGTGACATTTCTGCTGAAGACCAGAATTGTGGAGTCAGAGAAACAGCCAGTGCTATGTAATACGCAACAATGGAGTAAATGTGTGAAGCAGTTTTCTCTACGCGGTCCGTTCCGATAGCTACGCGATGCAACAATAGAAGAAGTGTTGGGAGAGGTGTTTTATGTGGGGTCCCTGTCGAGTTTATATAACGCGGACCAGCTGTCATTAGCCGACAAGTAGAGTCCTGAGATGGCAGTTAGAAGTGTAGGATGTTGGTGTGAGATAGATGCTAGCCTGTGAGGACGTGAGCCCGGAAGCAGAGGAAGGTCCAATGTTGGAAGACGTTACTAAGCAGCGCACTGAAGACCGTGGAGTAGAACACTAGTCTGTGTGTGATAGTGAGTTGTGTGTTAAAGTGCCCAATAAATCCCATTACTATTCCAAACCAAACCTCGTCTCTAGTCCCACTCAATGGCGTGACAGTAGTAAAAAGTAATGAAGATGATTTCCAGAAAACCTTTTCTGTTGAATGATAAATTCAATTTTTAGAGTTAAAGTTGTAGCCACAAAATCAGCAGTTATGACTTCCAAGAGAAAGCATCCAGTTCATTCCACGATAATTTTAAATAACATAATATTAGAATAAGTGACAAACTTTAATTGTTTCGCGCGCGATGTTGGGTGTAGTTGTAACGAAGGTGTTAACACAGTTGAATATGTATAATATAAGTGTAAATATTTCAAGAAGCCTATGACCTATTGATGTTTTATAAAGTTATCACAGTGTTGATACTATTTCAAGGCATTGAAACTTGGATATGAATGAAGTTTAAGGAATGGACGAGGATACAGGCAGCTGAGATGAAACTTTTTAAGATATGTGAAGTGTTGCAGTAAAATCGAATAAGAAATTAAGATATAGGGGCAGAGCTGGTGATTCTATCATCAAACCCGCCAAAAAGAAAAGAAGTAAAGAGGAGAACCGTAGAAAAATTTAGGAAATATATCCAAAGAATAAATGGAAGCCATTTTCTAAACGAACTGCGGCTAACAAAATGCTCGTATACGGAAACAGACTAAGATATGGAGAGAACCACAAATGAAGCTGGAACAGATTATTACGTAATTTTTACAGTGAAAAAGAAGTAGACAAAACGAATGTTAGAACAAAAGTTTTGTCATCATCATCAAATGACTCCGCCGTTGGATCAAATTCAGTCGAGTGTAGGCTTACATTTCACGACCATACAAAATGTTTCTCTAAGATTCATTTTAGTTTCATCATACGAACTATGGTAAGCCAGAATAGCTCAGTCAGTGAAGTTAGTGGTTACAGGTTTGACACCTGTGCTTTCTTTTTTCTCCACCAGGCCGCCAGTAAAGCCACCGAGCCAACTACCCAGTGCCCCCAAATGCCATCGTAGTGCGATGCTGTAGCACAGAAGGACATTTCGTTTCTTTTACGCCCTTTATACCGTTACCTTCCAAAACACATCATCCCATGAGGTTATCCAAACATTTTTCTTCCTTAAGAATGTCTGGATTGTTTTAATCAGCCTAACACTGGGCGAAGCGTAAAAAATATAAATTTTGGTGTTGTTTTTATCCTGCTTTTCTTATTTTCAAAAACTAGAAGTAGGCTTGTGCTATCACCATGCTGTCCGCGTGTCTGGGTATCCTCCCTGTCAGCTTTTGAAGGCCCAACCCAATCTTTATGAAATCTGGTATGTATATCATGGTCCTGAGCCCCTTATCTTGGCTAGGCAATAGCTCGGTATACATGTTTCTGCGGCAACGAATGCACAGAACAAAGAATATTATTGGAGAGGTCGTTTTCTGCGAGGTTCGTGTCGTATAAAAGAATAGTATGTGGGTCTGTCTGTGTATCCCCCTGCCACTGGAAGGCATTGGTTTGGTAAACACAAAGAATTGTTGGAGATGTCGTTTTCTATGCGGTCATTGTCGTACTAAATGAAAGTAAGCGATTAGTTCTCACCACAAATCCTTGTTTTCCATTATGAGTGATAAGCTTCAGGCTGCAGCCGCTCTAATCCCGTACCCACACAGTACCAGGTTGAAGATGGACGCTAGGGCCGCTCAGGACATGGTTGGGGGCAGATAATACCTGGCCTTCGGAATTCAACTCCAGTCTTCCAACCTGTAGCCATTCCTGTATTGACTCAGCTATTCCGGCTCCTAATGAACAATACAAGTACACTAAGATACACTTTCTGTTGGTTTCGTTTGCTTGTTCCCAGGGCATGATTCATATTCACTAAATCTATAAAATTCTAAAATTATATGAACAATTTTGGTGCAAAGAACAGGAGGAATGTAGCATCGAATAGAGAAGAATGGCGAGCAATCCTGAGGAAGGCCAGGGCTCATAAAGGTCTGTCGCGCCGGTGATGATGATGATATGAAGAATTTTGTTTCTATTCTTACTGACTTCAGTTAAATAGTAGTTACCAAAACAGACACACAGGTATTTTTGAACATCCCTTGTAAAATAAATTACTTCTATATAATAAAAATAGTACGGTATCATAATTAAATAATTCCTCATTCTTGTTATATTGTCAACAGATGGCACTGACAGCCTTATATGTGAGACTTGTATCGGAAAATGATGTGCATTATAGCCGCAAGACTGTGTACTGTCTGTTCTTATCTCCTGCTTCTGATAAATGTTTGTTAATTATAACACCTACGGTGATCAATAAATCAATCGGATAAAGAAGATACGGTGCTCTATCAGCATATCTGAAAACATGAGCCCTTCGAAATTATAGTCGCATTTAATGTAGAGATGTCATTGATGAATGCTTGGCCTCTTTCCAAGGCTATATCCACGAAATAGAATTAATTCAACACATGTTCTTAAAATTACTACCAACCTTCAGTCATAACACAAAGTTTCAACATTCCCAGATGCATTGAAAAGTCATAGAAACATAGCTTGTATCACTTTTGCGCAGTAACCGTGGGGAATGTAAATAGAATTGAAGAGCCCACATGAAAAGCAACCAAGTGGGTTCACATGTTCCGTGGGATATTTGAGTGATGCGAGAGCACAAGATAGCCTTTAGCTGCTTTGCACATAAGGTAAATTTTCCCGTATGAAGTATTAAGAGTATGATCATCACAAAAGCTTCACTGTACCTTTAACTGGGGGTACTTAATTTGAAGCCCGGCACTGCAAGGACGGCCTGTTACAACTGCCAAGACTCGTTATTTATTTTCTCGCCATCTTTCATTGATTTTTAGTTTATTTAATGATATTATTTCCGCTATGCAAGTTACATACCTAAAAAATAAACGAGGTGATAATAAGAGGTGAAAAGTGCATGCATTTGGAAGGGATATTCATGGTCTGTTTCGAGATCATATTCTGTCATTAGCCTGGAGAGATAAAATAAAATTAAGAAATGCCTCACATTTTCTTAGCCAATAAACGAGCAGAGATTCGAAACCATTACTTCTCGTGTACAAGTCCAGATCATTACAGCTGCACCAATTTGGTCGATTACAGTTGTACACAGACTGGAACCCAAATCTTGGTCAAATGTCTATTACAGCAGCTCCTAATTTCTCGCTCCTAATCAATACTTTTCCACGCAATCTCGCAGTCGATACAAATTCGGTGGATGGCGAAAAATCCAGCTAAGAAATCAGTACCGTTCGTTTAGGCTAAAATCTTAGGGTGTTTCTTTGTCGAAAATATGGAGCTTATGTTTCCTTGTGTCTATAGGAAGATACATAAAATGCATGCCAAACATTATACGAGTAGCGTGGGATTATGGGTACTTGGAATTTTGGCATAAAAATTGCTTTCGTGCACAGCAACAAAATGTAATAATGCATTTCCTGCTTTTAACTGTCTCTTCGTAAGGACAGTCAATGTTTTAAGAATGACTGCTTCCACTCCTTGCAGCATCGTTTCCTGTTCAGAAGTTTTGTAACAAGGGAATATTGTATTCCCTTGCTTTCTTATATTTTGCTTTACGGTGTGTCATTAGTAAAGCCTAAACTATCAGGGCAGTCTGGAATCGAATGTAACAGCACTTAAACTTATTATACGAAACCATTAGTGTTATAATATATAGAAGCTTTTCGGGCTACGGCAATGAATGTAGATACCAATAAAGACACAGAACCTAAATGCATCTGTGATCATGTTTTTCATATCCAGGACAAAGGACATCCCGTAATACGAGGACCACTGAAGAAGCGTGTTGAAATATGTCAAAGTTTAAGCAGACTTAACGACATCATACCAAATACGAACGATATTTGCGATAAAATTTTATATATCTCCGTTTATTTGTACAATCGGTCCATATTAAGGACTATAAGTACATCTTGTGAGATACTTAATCTAAGGATTAAATACTAACAAAAGAACATGTCAGGGAGAGTAATGCTCCAGTGAGCATTCTCTAGGAATCTATTTCGAGTTTAACTTTAGTATAGTATGTATTACGTTTATGTGAAGCGCGTCGTTAGGTCGGTTGGCTTATGCCTTTTCAGTCTTCTGGGCTCGTCTGCATTGTTTAATAGTGTGGTTGCCAGTTCATGTGGATGTGCTGTGATCTTGTCTTTATATTTACGGCTGATGTTTGTACTTTCTTCCCGTACTGCGGCTATGCCTAGATCTGCATGTAGCAATCTGTTTGGGACGTACCACGGTGCATTGACTATAGCGCGAAGTGCTTTGTTTTGGAACCTCTGCAACATTTCTACATTGGATGCACTTGCAGTTCCCCATAATCGTGCGCCGTAAGTCCAAATAGGCTTCAGTATTGTCTTGTAAACTAGGAGTTTATTTTCGGTAGACAGTTCTGACTTTCTGCCAATTAGCCAATGCATCTGACTAAATTTAATGTCCAATTGTTTTCTTTTGGCGAGAATATGTGTGCGCCAGGTCAACCGCCTCTCCAGATGAAGGCCCAAGTATTTGATTGATTCCCCTTGTGGTATGTGTGTTCCGTGCCTCAAAACGAAGGCGATGTGCACGGATTTAGTTTCGTTGGCCTTAATTCTCCACCGCTGTAGCCATTCTTCGAACTGGTCTAAGTGCGTTTGCAGTATCCGGGATGCTTCAATAATGTTCTCATGAGGGGCTAGTATTGTTGTGTCGTCGGCATAGGTGGCAAGCGTTTATTTTACTGGTAGCCTTCAACAAAGAGTAATTCGTGGCTTCGGATGGGGTTAGTCCTCTGAGGTATTCTTATATTGAGTCAGTTTTTAGTTTATATGTTAACTTTTTGAGTTCTTTTGCGAGTCTCTTGTACTTCTGTTTATCAGCTGGACTCCTTGTTAGTTGCCATCTTTTTCTAGCCTTCCTTTTTTCACGGAGTTTTCTTTCAATTCTATGGGGCATTTTTCTGTGATGTGTGTGTTATCTCTATCTGCTGTTGCTTGCCTCGCTGCTTCTTCTATGGCTTTAGTTACAGTTTCCGCGGGTTCTTCTATATCTAGATTAGTTTTTAGTGACATTTCTAGAGTGATGAGCTCGTCTAGTTTTTCTCTAAATGTATTCCAGTTCGTCTTGCAGCTAGTGAGCGATGGTTTTCTTGGTTTTCCTCGTACTGAGGTTAGGATGGTCACTAGTATTGGCGTATGATCCGAGGTAAGCTCCAGTCATGATTCAACGAGAATATTTTTTGAGTTGATTCCTTTTGCGACGCAGAAGTCAGTTAGGTCTGGTATTTTCTTAGGATCAGACGGCCAGTACGTAGGTTGCCTTGTTGTTATACAAATTAAGTTATTGTTTCCAATAGATTTTTGTAGTTCCCTGCTTTTGGTGGTTGTAATTCTTGAACCCCAAATTGTATTCTTGGCATTAAAGTCTCCGCCTACTAGGAATCGATTACCTAATGTCTTCAAGAAGTTGGTATATCAACGCATTTGTTATTATATCTGGGCGGGCAATACACTGCTGCCATTGTCAGTTGTCCTGTGCTGTCTTCTGTGGTGACACTGGTGGCTTGTATGTTGTTGAGACTGTATTTAGCTCGTTCATAATGTTTGACTGTTTGTTTTATAATTATTGCCGTGCCTCCGTGAGCTGTGTTGTCGGGGTGATTTGTGCTATATACATTATATTTTGGTAGCTTTATGTAGATTCTATCAGTGAAGTGAGTTTCTGAGATTAGGAGTATGTCTAAGTCGAAGATTTGTATGAAAGTCTGTATTTCTTGAGAACGTTGGCACAAGCCGTTGGCGTTCCATTCTGCGATTTTTAATAGAGGAGCCGTTATTTAGTTTTATTGATGAGCGTCGACATGAGATTTATGAGGGTACCCGTCTGATTCATTAACGTCTTCATCATTTGACGGAGTTCAGCTAGATCATTAGAAGGTTGTACCATGACACTGGAAGTGGTTCGACTTTCTTGAGTTGCGGTGGTGTTCGGTGGTCGCTGTGTTGCTTGGGAATATGTTATTCCTGTCTGAAGTGGTCTGATTTGTATTTTTCGTTCTCGTAATGTTGGGTAGAATTTTTGCGATGAAATAGGAAACAGAATAAGAACTCGTATAGAACTGTAAGTCTGTGCTACCGTTAAGCTTAAAATATTTTATCTTTTCTTTCATTTTAAAAGGCTTAAAAAACACAAGTCTATATTATTTTGTTTTGACTCGAAACTGAATTTCTCATACCTGTTTAATATCAAAGATTTATGGGGGGCGGAAACAAAGCCGTGATTGAAAAACTACATAAATGTTTAACCTTGACTTTGAAGTTGAACCTGCATCACACATATTACACAACTTAAATAAAATATTTTTAACAACTATCACTTTTTTTAAAAAAGGGACATTTCCTTATGCAGTTAATTAGTTTACTACGAAACGGATTGACTTCCTGCTGCAGCGCCGAGCAGGTTGATGTTGCAGTGATTGCATAGAATTTTATTGCAGAATAGAAATTGAGAGTGAGTCCAGTGTAGCGCGATGGGCTGCATCAGTAATTCATGAACGTCTCTAGCTTCAAATTATCACTTAATGAACAGCCAAGGTTAACCATACATCGTATTCCATTTGTTCATGCGCTAGCTAATCTCTGGCTTTATTTGACTGGCTGCTACGTGAAGCTGTTCTTAAACGACTGTATTCAGTTGGCAGCTTATACGGAGACATATGGAATTTATCAGTTAACATCTTTAGTACAGGTAGTAGACATGTGTAAACCCCGTTGGTACTGCGTCACAGTACTGCATCGCGGCTTGAAGCCAAATTTAAAAACACTCACACGAAGATTCTGCTTGGGGCCACCGCTGAGTCGCAGAGTGCAATCGTAACACTGCCACGTCGCAGTATAATTTGTTGATGCTCTCTGGTCACAACATACATTACTTGATTCTCGGTGCTTAGAAATAAAAGAAGTGCCTAAAAGTTTCAAGAACATTGTCAACAATAAGAGGAATGTAGTTTATGTTTGGAAGAGTTTACTGTCGTTGCTAATAGGTAAGTTGTGATCGCTGTGACAGCCCTAAATCGTGTTAACAAGTTTCACGCCATGTTGATTATTAACATGATAATACCAAAATGTGTTTAAAAATGTTGCCGCTAAAGGGCTTCATGTATCCATGGGCATCTATTGAACGTATCTGTGAGTGTGCAAGTGCTTGATTTTTCCTGGATATTGCTGATTTAACCTTCAGATATCGCATTAAGGCGTAGTAGTACGAGACAATTTTAGACGTGCCGGTTTTACTAGTGTACTAGTGACAGGAAAAGTTATATGAATGTAGATTCATTTATAGCTAACGGTCTCGTATTGTGATGACCATATATATCTGTGTGCTTATGCCTTGCACGTATTATTAAGGAAATAGGTAAAACGCCGGTCACTGTAGCCGAGCGGTCTAAGGCATGAACTGTCTTCGCTCACTCGAAAGCCGGGATCGTGGGTTCGAATCCCACACAAGGCATGGATGTTTGGTATGTGTACGTGTTTATTCTGTGTTTGTGTTGTCCTGCGTTTAGGTAGAGGCCTTGCGACGAGCTAATCACTCGTCCATGGAGTCCTACCGTCTGTGAAAAATAATCATGTAACTGAAAAATCAGAGGCCAGGGTCCAAGGGGCTGTAGAGCCAGTAAAAAATAAAATAAGTAAAGTTATCTTGTAACGGGCCGTGGAGGCCCATAAGGCCGTGAGACGCCGTCGAGGCCCCCACATTTTCTAGACAATCTGTTCTTAGATAGCGCTGAGGTTGTCAGCCTTACGCGCCGACCGCCCCTTACCCTCAGGAATATTCCTAGTACTCATTTCTGTTAGAGGCTAAGTCTACCCCAGGACCATAATGCGGTCGGAAGGATTACGACAACAGCCAAAAGGCCAATTATAAAGTAACTACAATAGAAAAAAGTAAATTCGTGTACACAAACAAAAGAAAAAACAAGGCAACTTCTGTCACTTAGACAGTAATGAAAATAACAGTTAGTGTAATTACAGTAACCACTATGCACCGAGAAAATCTATACATAGGTATACAAGCACCCAGTCGTCTTGAATAAGATTAACATTTTGACAGTCAACAAAGTACCATTATATAATATGAATAAGAAAAACAGTTCTGCCCCCAAATACGTCCCTGTCCATTAAATAACAATAGCAAGTGAAGCGCATCCAGCAGAAGTTTTTTTCTTCTTCTTTTTTTGCCTGCGCAGACACTGTTGACAGAAAGTTCTTTGATATACCAAGCAGAAACTCGAAGGAAACAGATTCCAAGAAGGGAATGACAGAGTTTAGACCCAAGATAAACTTGAGTGGAGAAGATTGCAGCGACATGATACCTCCTCTTATGTAACGTGCATAATATTAAGTGCTCTAAAGCAGAAGCATAGCTGTAATGGACAAGAGGAAATAAACGGTAAAATCAAAGGGCTGAAAAGCTCTGCTGTATGCGCTCCAGCTTGTTGGCATCACTAGAAGTAACAGAATTCCAGATGCAGTCACGTTTTGATCTATCTGGAGTGAAATATAACATGTACTCACAGTCGGGGGATGAGAAAGAGAAGGTTATGCTGCTAACTAGACCCAGCAACTTAATACAATGAGAAAATATATACGAGTAGTAATTTTTTTTTATTCGCTTAGTGGTGGGTGGAGTCCATCTGGGTTTTGTTTTAGGTCTATATCCCATACAATCCGTTCACTTCAGGTATATATTTATTCCGTTTTTCTGTCGACACGCCTCAGGTACGTCATGGCCGAAATGAATTCTTCTTTCATGTTTATCAGCAACATTTCCTATCCATACAAGCCGGGTACAATGACCTCTGTTTTCATAAAAGGTTGACGTCGAATTTACCTTCGCCTTGGCATATACCTACCATACGTATAAAAAGCTTATCTGAAGATGAAGGGGACCCCACATTTTGCATTATCAGCAGAACCTGTATTCGCGCGTGACTTGAGTTTATAGACTGCTGCTTGATATGCCAAGTCACATAAACTGTAGCCTATACGGAAACAGCTGAATAGCACAGCGCAACTTAGGTCGTTACTTTGTAACGTGTTAGGATTAGCGCTCACACAATTATATATACACTCGCGCTCTTAGCTACTTACGTCAGAAATTTCGTGATTATTATTTCGGATGGAAGACTCTTTCAAGAACTGAAAGAATGTTCATATTGTAACGTGGATGGCGCAACAGGAAGTAGGGGTCAAATATTCAATGATGAACAAGAAACCTGGAAAGGACGAACAGAGGAAAATAGACTCTGGTAAGGCCAGCAATGCAAAACGAGAATAAAGGACCCAACCACAAACTACATCGAAGGGTGTGAATCAGAACAGCGATCACACCTGAGAAATGGAGAAACGAGCAAGAAGACTTCCTATGAGACTGTCAGCTCATGGATCGCGAAGCGAATAGTCGGATATTCTGTCGGCCTACAACAACACATGGATTAAACCTTGTAGAGGGGTCGGCCCCCTCCAAAACGGAAAAAGAAACTGCAAGCAGAGGAGGAACCGGTAATGTAGAAACACCGGCATCCTCGGCATGAATGGAGAATGAAAGATGATGAGTACTTGAGGAGTGAATATGATACAACGGATCGACGAACGCTGGACCATGGAATTGTTCGGGACGAACAATCTTAAGAAGGGAGCGGATGTAACAGACGGAGAATAGTTGCTGCAAGAGGAGTAGCCGGACAAAAAGAAAACGCAGCAAGCACAGCCTTGAAAGAAAAGGAACGGGGATGTACCGTTAGGCTGTTCGGGACGAACAACCTTTAGGAGGGAGCAGTGTAACGTGGATGGCGCAACAGGAAGTAGGGGTCACGTGAACTCTGCGTTTCAACGAGTGACGTCACTTACCACACTTTCATTACGGAACGCTCGGTAAATACCCCACCCCGCTAGGCTGCGACGTCACGCAACAGGCGAGTCTGTGCAGCGACTATTGCTAGGCAATGCGTAGGTAGAAACACCTGAAAACAATACCTGATATCTGTTGCCGAGCAGAAATGTGTTCTCTATGTTGTACGTGCCGAGCCTAAATAATGAGCAGCGAACACTTGAGTTACTAGTATGGAGTGAGTATTGAGTTACTAATCTCCAGGATTCGATATGAATTGAAGTCCAGCAGCTACGAATTGAGTTGTATCGAGTGAATGGCAGTGACTCCAGCAGGAGAAGTAATTGTGATACTGCAGATGGCGGTAATTGTGAATTGTGTAAGCGTAAGAACGAATGTGGAATAAATTCGCTAGCTCCAAAACGTCGTGAAGTTATTTGTCGCATCACACACCCAACACATGACAATATATATCTATCTAATAAGCGTGCGTTTGTCGACGGGCATTTTAAGAACTCTTCGGGCCCCCGGCGTACTTTAAGAGTTGTCCCCTGTGTCTACCATTTTCGTATTATAATATGCAAATGCAATATCAGAAACAAAATATCGCTTAAAATACCGTTAAAATGTGTTAACACTATATATATATATGGAAATACAAATGTAGATAATTTATTAACAAAATAAAAATTAACTATATACATATTATTGTAATGTCATAGTTTCTGAGAGAGTACAGGTCACAAATGTTGTCTGAGGCTGTACATCATCCTATAATCATGTATATTGATGTTGTAATCTCGATTAGAAAGATTTGCTCACTTTATAATAATAATAATAATAATTCAATTCTTTATTATTTATGTGCCGAGTCAACAACCGCAAGGCCAATTACAGACAGAGCACAGGGTAGATACAAGTAATACCTTATGGACAAACACAACATAAAGTCAAAGACAAATAATACTAATAATATAAGCAACAGTCAGGAAACAAAATGCAAGAAATGAATTTTATAAAATTAATCTTAGAAACTGGGCAAAGAACTTATCCCTACTTAAAATCTCACAAGGCCACACCAGCACATATCAAACAGAATTAGCAGTACCTGTACCACCGTTACCGGTACTGGATTGTGTGGCTGTTATTGACTTGGCAAGTTGCTGAATGATATCATTAAAATCAGTATTTTATAAAGTGGAATTTTCAATACCCATCGGAATTTAATTATTTAAACGTGGTTGCGTCTTGCGATTTCTTACTCCATTTTTACAAATTTAACATGTTCACACAAAAATGGATCAGACTGACTAGCAGTTCCATAATGTCAAACAAATTTCCGTTCCTTACTGAGCCGGTGGTTGGTTGCCTCCTGACATTGTTCTACATCAAGTAAAATTACTTTTTAAGAATTACAATCTGTTCCTTTCAAAACAAAGGACAGGTTAATGTTCTTAATTGACTTTATCTTCATTTAAAATCTACTTATATATCTGTTTCACTGTCATCATCAATCTTGCCTAGTAGAGGAAAGAGTTTTTCTGTTCTTGGCAGTGTTCAGACCTGTTCTGGGGCCTACCCAGCCTCCTATCAAATTGGTACTGAGTGCTCTTTCCCCAAGGGTAAAGCGGTATGGGCATGAAGCTGACCACTCACCTCCATCTAGTGCCAAGTTCAAGAATGGTGGAGCTATATGTTCACTTCCTGTAAATCTTCATGATGTAGTGC
>NW_019741976.1:2232221-2311351 GCF_002891405.2 Cryptotermes secundus | reverse complement strand
TCTTCTCTTCTTCTTTTATTATTATTATTATTATTATTATTATTATTATTATTATTATTATATTAAATGTGTGCCCAGTATTGAAGCATGAACACGTATTGTATGGGCATTTTATGCTGATGTAAAGGATAGAGTGATCTTAAATTTCATGCCAAGTTTGTTGTTTTAATTTGGAGGTTTGGAAGAAGTGTGAAATGTCAGGTGGTTTTGACTTTTCCTTTTGTTTGTAGCAGATATATTTCTGTTCCACCTGTTGGGGAATAACAATAAAACTACAGTGTTGCCTCCTTCTGGGATCCATGCCAGATCTGTACTATAAAAATAAAATGAAATCGTTGTAGCCAGGTTCAGTGTACTGGCAATAGTTTCCATGTTTTACACCAGTTGTACATTGTCAATCTCTACTCTATGATTACCAACCTTGAGAGCAAAAGTTATAAATTCAGTGCAGTACCTGCCTATCTTCTGATTTGAATTCAAGCTATTGACTATTCCCTTTCTGTCTTGCAAGAAATTAATGTATGATACATAAAAATATTTATCCTCCATTTCATATAGACAATGTAAATTACAGTTGATATCATGTTTCAATAAATATTCTTTGATATAAGCAGTAATAATTCCATCATAATATGAGAAAATATATTGTACTTTTCTCGAATATTTTCTCCTTATCCAAGTTGTTGCCAGTGATTCTTATTCTTGAAAAGAAACTGTACCAGTCTTTCTCATGACATGAAGTAGGGAATTTAAAAGTTTGTGGTGATGTTATGACACAGTTATTGACTTTTTGGTCATCATCCACCGTCCTGTTTTTAATTTAAGATAACGCTTAGGGCCCTGTCTTTGTCCTCAGGTAAAAAGTCTATTCGGTTTGGCCTAATCGATAGAACTAGTTGCCATCTCCAGATACCAGAACCAACACAAGGCATGGTATATAAAACAAACATAACAGAAAGATTTGTGGGAATTAAAGGCAAACATTTCAAAATGCCATATACGTGAGACCTTGCACCTATAGCCATGCATAAGGCTTTTTATCTGAGGACAGAAATAGAATCCAGTTCCCGAAATATTGTTTTAAATTAAAGATGGGACAGTTGATAATGTCCAAGAGTCAATACTTTTACAAAGTAGGTAGTTCATGCGTTTTAAAATTATTCTGAAACAAAAGATAATTACAAACTAATGCCAAAATTTCATATTTCTACTTTATTGCCAATTATATCCTCATTTTAGAAATTAGTTTACTCAATGAGATGCTCTTAGTCACTCATCTAGTCATTTCTTACCCTTCATGGAGTCCAAATGTTTATTGTGGTGTTCCCAGTAGTTCACCACTGATTCTTTCTTATACTAGAGAATTCTGGCCCTCATCCTCATACCGTATTTGTTTAAAGTCCATTGTAATATTGTCCTCCCATAGACATCTAGGTCTCTCTAATGGTCCTTTACAGGTAAATTTACTCCTTCTTCAGCACATTTTCATTATTCTGAATTTTGTCATGGACTAGTACAGGTGTATCAAAGCGGCCTCCGTAGTCTAGGGGTAACGTTCCCACCTCATGGCTCAAGGTACGCGGGTTCAAACGCGGCGGAGGTTGTGGAATTTTTAAGGGGGGAAAATTCAGGGAACAAGTCCTCCGGGAGGGATTTTAAGCTATGGGTCCCGTGTCATAGCTTTACGGCACGTAAAAGAACCTCATGTCTCAAGGAGACCACTGAGCCAAATTTGTAAGGACATTTCCCACCCAACAATAGTCTCTAATGCCTCTGGTAGATGGGGGGAAGCATCTAGATACCGCTGAGCCAGTAGAGGCCGAACTCGCTGGCTGAGTCGGGACTGATGGCACGCACCAATACTGGTAGGGTATAGAGACTGGTAGAATATCACAGGGGGACGTACAATAGACCACTGGTCGCGGTGCATGGGGAAACCNAGATTTTGATATAAGTAGTTTCAGCTCGTAACCATCTCAACTGGACCAAATAAAACTTACAGATGCACACACTCCATGCCTTTTTATATGGAAAGAAAAGAACATTTTGTGTTGTATAAATGTTCACAGTTTAAGAGTATGCATTCATTGTTATATAGAGCACTTCTTATGAGCAGATTTAGGTTCATTTAATGTAGCCAAGATCATTACAAATCTAGTGGCTGTGTCCCTCTATGTCCTGCTGCTGAGCATCTTACACATAGTGAGCATCATAGTGAGAAAAATTTATGTAGCAGTGAATAGATTTTAAATTGTCTCCAAGTTCAGTTCACCACCTCTTCATTGGCTTCTTTTCATGTATGGTGTCTATTTAGTACCTCTATTAATTTATGTTACTTTCTGCTACTGTAATATAATATTTGAAATTTTTGCCAACTCTACGCAAAATAAGTTTCCTGGGGAGTGAAGTGCAGCTGGTGCGTAAGGCTGACAACCTTACCACCGTCTTTGAGCCAAATGTCTAGATAATGTGGGACCCTCAAAATCTCACAACCCTATGGGCCTTCACGGCCTGGTACAGGGATAGATTTGCTTTTTTTTACTTTACTACACAGTTGTGTACTGATCTTATGCTTTGACAGTATTTTGTGATTGAGGGTTGATTCAGCACCCTAGAAATGGAGGCAGCATTTATCTCCTAAATTGCAGCAAAATACTCACAACTAGGAATGTTCAGGCAAGTGGGGAAGTTCTGAATACACAGGGAATTTTGCAAAGAACCTGGGGCACATGATCTTGCAGCCCAAATGTACAAGAGAACAGACATCATAATGGAAAGGCATGGTATGTAACTAGCGCAAGAAGAAATTGGTAGGAACTTCTTTGGAAAAGTGTGGTAAGGCAATGACCTGTGAAGCAAAGCCCTCTGATGAAATTCTTGCAAATCTATCAATTACTTTTCAGACATTAAGTCCTTAAATGTTAACACAGCCTGGGCTCTCCGACCTTTAGCAGGCACTCATCACACGTGCTTATAGACCAGCCATCATTGGCATTAACGTTGGGATTATGACATTTTAGAATTTGTCAACAGGGACAGAAATGCTTAATCACTTTAAAATTTAAGCTTTTGTGATGTTCCTTATAACTGTCCCACATCAACATGCAGACATGTAACCATTGTTGCTGCCATAGTCAGAATGACACATCAATTTTGCATATTTTATATTCAGTCACTGCTACTTTAATGCAGTGAAATGGGCATTAGTGGACCTGTACTTGTGTTTCAATTTGGCAAAATATAGGAATGGGGTTTATCACATGGCTGCAAGGATTTATAATGGACTTCCAAATACAATCAAAATAATCTCAAATAATGCAAATAAGTTTAAAGCCAGTTTAAAAGAGTTTTTATTTGTGAACTCCTTTGACACTTTGGAGGAATATTTTAATAGATGATAATGGCAACATTATGCAAAGGGTAATTTATATATTTAACTTTTTAATTTGATTTATATTACAAACATATTGACAACTGCTTGATTTATAAGCAAGATGAGTTTATACTACTGGACGATTTCTATATCTGTTGGTTGTGTAACTGTGTAAGGATTTTATGGAAAGAATGATGTGAAACTGACCAAGTAACTTCATTTTATCTGTAATAATACTTCTTATCTGATTAGTTGTCAATATTATTATCCATATTACTTATCACCATTATATTATATTGTATATTGATTACTGTGATATTGTGTAAACTTTTAAACTTGTTTTATATTGCAAACATATTGACAACTGCTTGATTTATAAGCAAGATGAGTTCATACTACTTGACAATTTCTGTATCTGTTGGTTGTTTAAACCATGTAAGGATTTTATGGAATGTGAATAAATGAATGAATGTACCAACTGTACCAATGTGTCCTCTGCTCCATTCAGTCTTCTCAGCTGCTGTATTCTGGCAGTGTGTCACCTTAGTTACTAACATTTTCTGTTTCACTTTTGCACTGGTCTGCGCTTAAACATGTGTTTCTTAGTTCAGCCCTTTTTGACAAAAATAATTTTTAAGTATAAAATAATACAGTTTCTTAAATATGCCTTTGAATATATGTGCATGTGTGTAGACACATGCATGTACACTGTATATGTGCATGTGTGTAGACCCATGCATGTATACTGTATATGTGTATGTGTGTAGACACGTGCATGTATACTGTATATGTGCATGTGGACACCAGTGACAGAGACTGACTTTTTCAAAAGTGTTGGCCAAATTCTGAGACAGAGGGACGTGGTGACCATTTTGGCAATTTGAATATGTGCATTGTACAAGAAAACTATTCGAATTTGAGCTGATAATAAATAAAGTTAAGGAATAAGTGATGAAGGAAATGTAAACTAAAGAAAAATGGTTAGCGATTACTGAGCTTACTTTCTGTTGTTAAACCTTGTACATCAGTTCCATGAGAATATTTCATAGTTCAGTGGAAATACCTATCACAGAGTTACAGTGGTTAAGACCATTTATTAAGTCTTGAAGAATTTTCTTCTAGGTTTTCATTAAAGAAAGCGTAAACTTTCCTGAATCTGTGTACTGTATAGAGAAGTTGAATCCTCTTCAAAGCAGAGAATGACCACCAGACACACACACTGGCTGTTGGACTGGAATACTGTGCAAGAACTCAAGCAGCTGAAATATGTTAACATTCCTGTCTTGGCTAACATGATAGCTTGGAATGCTATCATCTTCCTCTCAAGCATATACCATATTCAGACTCTTCTATTTGTGCCTGTGCTCACAAATTGTTATTGTAAGTATGAAGGAACTGCTTAACAGTGTCTGTGATTGGCTGACTGGAATTACTGAATGATATTTTATCTGATCATTTCTCCTACCAATATATGGATTCCCATTGCCCTACAAATGTAATACACTTTACTTCTAAAATTGTTAGCCAGGTTAACATGGTCTCCACGACTTCTTCATCAGTGTTATGATATTTTATCTGATCATTTCTCCTACCAATATATGGATTCCCATTGCCCTACAAATGTAATACACTTTACTTCTAAAATTGTTAGCCAGGTTAACATGGTCTCCACAACTTCTTCATTAGTGGTGTGCACGTGTTTTTATACATGTTTCTATGCCCTTAGACGAACGTGCACACATACTCTCTCTCTCTCTCTCTCTATATATATCTGTGTGTGTATATACATCTTTTATTTGTCTAACATTTTTGGAGCTGCCTCTAAAGATCAAACTGAGCAAAGTTCACGATGACATTTTTGTGTAAAAATTGTATGATTGTTCCACAATTGATAAATTATACATGATGCTATATGAAATAATTTTGATCTCATTATGCAAATTCAGTGTTCAAAAAGGCACCAAAATTAGGGACTCCATATGACATTCCTGGAGCCCAGATATGTTAATCACACTTCCTCAGATTCTTAGGTTATGTAATAATGTCACAATATGGAAAGATGTGGAGGGAATTTCTGCTACTCGAGATTTTTTTAATTTTGCAGTTAATACGTATATTTGTAGCTACTCTTTGTATCCCAAAACCACCACCTCAGTCCATAGTCTGAGGGCTTGCCATGCCATCGTGGCAAGAGACCCATGTAATGTGGGTTATAATTTAATATTCCTCAGTAAATTTCAGTTTTGTTTCAGGAGTAACAGTGCAAGGGGCACCAACGCAGCTTCCAATTTGTGACATTACAGGGTCCAATAAGCGACGCAAGAAGAAAAAGAGGAGGCGGCGACGAAGAGGAGGAGTAGGTATCAGAAGTGTTAAAACACTGGTTTTTGCACAATTCCTAAACAATGTTGCCTTCAGTTAAATTACATTGGAAAAACTCTTATAGTCTGAAATGTTTTTGCACAAATGTGAAAATTTAATCTGCTTTTGATGAAAGAATAAATGTTATAATATTAATGATGCCTTTTCCCTCACTTGACAGCAGAGCCATGAAACAAGTAGATCTGTGTGGAACACATGGAGCCCCTTTTCCTCTTATACAGTAAAGAGTGATAGATTCTTAGGTTATTTTACAACTCTGTTTCATAGCACTGAGTGAGGTTAGGTTATCATGAAGGGCGTTTAGATAAGGGAAGGGAAGGTTGTGGTCAGACCTAACTACATCCTGGCATTTACCTGAGAAGACTGAGGAACACTACAAAGAAATATAGCTGAGGCTCTCTGAGATTTAGTGGTATGTTCCTCCTAAATACACGTAGAAGTCTTTTATTATTATTTATTATTTAAGTTAGAATTTATAAACCAAATAGGTTCTTGTCCTCTCTCTTATCACCTCTCCTGACAGGGGCCGAACTTCTGCCGCCTGTCTTTCTTGAGAAGAAGGTTCTGCAAATGTATTATGGGTTGCACAAGTTCGGCCCCCGTCAAGAGAGAGGACAGGAACCTATTTGGTTTATAAATTTTAACTTAAATAACAAAAGTTAAAAAATACTAATATACCAAGACAGCCGCTGTAGTTGTGAAAACTTTGGATTATATATATATTGTGCATTACAAACATTGTATGTATATATATTTTAACATTCAGAACACCCATTGTAATAGTGGTTTCCAAACTGTGTCAATGTCCCTCTGATGATGGTCTCTAAGGACCGAAACATGTAAGGGCATGAAGAATTGAAATAAGAAAAACTTCACCATTCACACTGGACGAATTGTTTTATGTTTTATAATTATACTACCTGTTTATAATCACTGATATGTTTCAGGCTGAAGATGGCTGCTCAGAAGTATCCAGTTCTGATGAGAAAGAGTTAGAAGAACCTATGAGTGTCACCAGTCAGGAATCTTCATCACAGGAAATTGAATCAGACTCAAAGCAGAGCACTACACTCAACAATGATTCTAGTACACTGTCACCACTGTCATCTTGTCAAACACTGACTCCTACAGATCTTGCTGATTCCAACTTAAGGAAACCTGTAGCACCCACTGACCAAAGTACTCAACTCCATTCATTCAATCCTGAAATACCACTGGTTGTTAACACACAGCAGTCATCTTTGGGAGAAAAAGAGAATATAAATGCACCTTCAGTATCAGAACAAAACATAATAGACACCTGTTCAAGTCACAATTGTGATGCTAAGTCTGCAGTTGAAGAGCTGAATCAACAGTCAGAACGAATAACAAAAGACAACAGTGAAGACCTAAATTCTGTGCCTCTTATAAAAGACCATACAGGAACTGAGGAACTAGATTTGCATTCATCTCTTTGTACATTGTCATCATCACATTCGTTACAAGAAGATCTATGTGAGTCACAGACTAGCTACCAAGATATACCCTGTGACTTCACCACCCATCATTCAGCACATAGTAGCACGCTGGAAACACAGAGTGAGAGTAACGGAATATATTCTGCAACAACAAGAATACATACTAAAGAATTCAATTCATCAGAAGATACAACTCAAGAGAGACAAAGTGGTGTGCAATATGGCAATGGTAAAACTTCTTCAGTGTCAAATGAATCCATTAGTAAAATTCAGGATGCAACAAAGCCTTTGAAGACAAAGAAATCCAGCAAACAAGCCAATGTGAAGCATAAAAATTCAAAAGGAAAAGAAGAGAAACAGAAAAGACCTAAGACATCAGTTATAAATTGCAGTGCAGACTCAAATCTGGAAAGGCTATGTAAGAATAAAGAAGGTCATGCAAGAAATGGGCCAGATGTCAGTGCAGTGATAATAGACTGTAGAACAGAAACACACAGTTCATCATCAGTTAACAGCATTCCATCAAAGATTACCACAGAAGTAACAACATTTACTGAAAAAGACAGTTCTACACAGGAAGAAGTTGGCCGTGACAGTTCTCATAATATCAGAACAGAGGGTTCAAACACATTGTTTAATGGTCTTGATAGATGCCAGATTTCAAAACATGATAGTGAAGGTAACTCAATAATTGAAATGGATGGGAATGAGAAGAAATCCACATCAGCTGTAAGTGAACCAATCAGTTCTGAAGAATCAGCGCAAAGTGGTAGAATCAGCCATAATAATGGAACTGGGAAACACAATTTGTTTCCAGAATTCAAGAGTTGTTTTGAAGGACCTCCAACAAGACCAGCTAGAAAAGAAAAACGAAAATCATCTCCTACTAATGCCCTGTCTCCAAACCAAAATCTAAGTGATGTATTAACTAAATCAAGCATCACTGCTAAACAGTTACAATTACCAACAATTTCTTTAAGGCCAGATATTCCTAAAACAGAGCACAAATGTTTGCATGAAGTATCCTTAACCCCACAGTTGAAAGGTACAGCAGACATACTTGAAAGCATAACTACTGCTCTTACTACAGAGCCACCAGTTACAAAGACATTGCAAGCAACAGTTCACAAAGAAAATCCAGTCTTTCAAGAAGCAGATTATACTGCAAATACCTTACATCCATCTGAATCTTCAGTGGCACATAAAGACCCTGTATATATTGCAGCATCTGCTTCTGTTGTGCAATGTTTCTGTCCAACAGAAACTGAGAAATTACTTGACACTCATGAAGACATATCAGGTCAAGCTACTGCAGTATCAGTATCAACAGAATGTGAAACAGATACGAATAAAAAGAAACACCACCATGAGATACTGAAACCATCGGAATCAAAATCTAGTCAAAAAGAGAATGATAATATTAATGAAGAAAAGAATAAAGTTGCATTAAAGTATCAGAGGTTTGAAGAATTGCCTCAGTGTACAGAGTTTCAAGATGAAGTTCAGTCACCAGTACCCCCTCCACGAGGTAAGAAATTGCTTGCTTGTAAACACAAGCTGACTGAGCATTCACAGATACCAGAATTGAGTTTAGAAGGTGGTAATGATGAAAGTTTGAGTGATAGCACAACTTCTTCAACAACACATGAAAGTGAAGAGTCTGTAATAGAACTCTTATCATCCACACATACGAATCCTGATGACAGACCAAAACAGGATTTTTCTTCTGATGAAGAAGAAGAAATCATATTCAGAGCGAAAATGGCTCACGGAAAAACTGACCGGAATATAAAATCAGTTCCTCCAGATAAACCAAATATTTGTGCACCGTCCACTAGTGGTCCATGTCTTCAAGATTATAGCAAAAGTTCTTGTGAAGATAAACTCACCACATCAAAAATGCCATCCAAACCTTGGATAGGAAATATTTCCTTAAAATATTCAGAAATATATGCTGATGGGCTGTCAGAAGTTATCATCTCTGAAGCTGTTTCTGAATCATCAAAGAAACGAATGTGCCTACCAATAACAGAAGCAGTTACAAGATGGCTGAGAAGTCAGTCACCAGAAGTCCTGTCATTACCACCACCAGAAGATGAAACAGAATCTGAGGGTTCATCAGAGGAACAGGACTCTGAAGAAGGAAAAGCAGACGAGACTGAAAATAAAAAATCAGCCGGTCAAAAAAACGTGTTTTGCAACCCTTTACCTGTACTATTGCTTGAAGACTGTCACTGTCTGTCATTTAACAGTGATATTAAGCACAGTGGTTACAACAGTGGTACTGGTAGAAGGGTTGCAGTAAATGATTTTAAATATTACAAGCTTCAGAATGGAAACATTGTGGCTGATAAGTATGACAATAATATAATTACTGTTTCTGTGTCAATTGAAGGAGACAAAAGGCTGATAAATATGTATGATGATAAAAACTATGTTTCATTTCACAAGGATAGCTGTGTTTCACTCATTCCTGTCACAAATACTGATCATAAAAGTCATGAAAGACAGGGTCAGATAAAGAAGTCTATTGATGAAGAAAGTCTTTTGACACAATTTTCCGAAACTGTGACAAATACTATAAATTACAAAAATGAACAAGTCAGTCCATCTAGTAACATCTGTGAAACAACCTTAAACGGATTTAACCACAAAAATGATGGAATGAATACAGCAAAAGACAGGTTACAAAATGAAATTATCTTAACTAGGGCTCAAGAAAACAGCTTCCAGAATACATCACAAGATATCTGTGAAATTTGCATCAATTCATCAGATACAACTATCTTAAACATCAGTTCTCTTAGCCAAATGAACTGTAGATCATATGAGAATGAATTTCATGTAAAAAATCTGAAAAATGAAAATGATATAGAATGCACTGCCAAGAACTGTAAATCAGATTTGTTAAAAGATTACGATGAATGTAGTTTTACTAGTGAAGGGACATTAGAATGTGAATGGGACATTTGGGACTGTAACCCAGTAAAGCTTCTGCCTGTGTTAACCACACCAAAAAATCAAACACCAGTTGAAGATATCTTGGCTGAAACACCAGATAACTATTGCTCCCATATGTGTGATCCTACAGTGTCAGTAGCAAAGTACTACAGTCTTGGAACTCTGCAAAAGAAATCTGATGATGATGAATTATCGAGTAATGCAACTGACAGCACTGGTGATGAAGTTGATGCACTTAAACATTTCCAGTATGAAATGGAGGACGATGATGGCCTGCAAACTGCACCGTTACTAAGCAATGGAACTGGGAACTTAAAAAGGATATCTGATGAAGAACATAATGGAAATAAAATCTATGGTAATCCAGATATCTGCAAAGGTCACTATAGGGAATCTGGCCCAGTGAAAGATTCAGGGATACAGTTTCAGGAAGAAGCTGAGAGATGCAAAAATGTGCATAATGTAACATTATTGCAGCGAGCACAGACTGCACATTTGTTCCACAGGAAATCATCAGTACTTGTGAGCAAGCTGAAAGGTGATGGTCCATTCCCATGTGGTGGTATATGTTGTATACTACAGTAACACATTCACACTGCCTCAGAACGGTTTGTTTAAGATGAACATTTTGTTGCAATATTTATATTATAATTATAGGTGGGGATACCAGGTAACAGCAGCCGATATGTTTGCAGCAGTGACAATGCCTAAAGAATGTATTCAAATTTAGTTTTATCTGTGAACAAGGTTCATGAAATAATCATACTCAGCAAAATATAATGCTGAGTTTTCATGTCAGATACTTTTCATAACTTGTTTAGCTATACTCAGAGCTGAATCCACTTCCTACCAATGTAATCATTAATTACTTTATCTTTAGATACTGTTCTTAGTATTCTTGTTGGAAATTTTTTGAAATACCCACTTTAAAACTTATACACTCTTCCTAAATCAAAATTNAAAAACATTTTTTATTTGTACATAGGAAGGAAAACTAAGGTGACCAGCTGTCACCTTGCCACCCATTTCTGGAATTCATTTATAGAGATGTTTCACAGGAATTATTTATTATGCTGTAAGGGTAGGACTTTTATTTCCATGGAAATTGAACATGCATTCATATTTTCTCAATCTGATTGTCCAGAATGGAGGGGAGGTAGCATCATTATTCTTATTTAAACTGTGTGATGAATAAAGTGAATTTCAAATTAAAGAATTTGCTAAATGGACTCTAGGATTACACATCACAATTTACATTACCCCTCCCAAAGGACACCAAAGATATAATAATACTTTTATGTTATAGGCATTAGTTTCAGAAGAAAATGTAAATAAAACGATGGATCACAACTGCCTAAATACAAAATAAACTTGAAATATGAGAATATGTATGTCAACTTGCATTCTTTCCTCTGGAAATGTAGGTTATGCATAACCTAATAAAAGAAAAAATTGTCATGTTTTACACCTAAACACTGAGAAACAATCAAATTTTGCAAAAAATGAACAAGAGATCCTCTTATTGGAAATAATTGTTTTCAGTTTCCAGTCCCAGTGTGACATTCTAGGAATATTTTTAAAAGGTTAATAATTCCAAAAATTTATCGTTACTGAGATGTTACAGGTATTTCAGTACCAGCAAGAAAAGGCAGATTGATAAGGAAATATTCATAATAAATTCTAAAGCTTATTACTGTGTGTGTAAAACAAAGAACAGACATAAATATTGTACAGATATTTAAGGTTGCCATATGCATTCAGGGCTAATATATATAAGTATATGTAAATATGTTCTAATGCCATAGACACCACCATCAGCAGCTGAAAACTTGAATCAAAAATTAAAATTCAATCAACTAAATGGAAGGACTGATAAACATAAGACTTCAAGGATTCAAATGCAAACAAAATTATAAGTGAATTTTAGATCCCTTCATAGACATTGTGGGATTACAAAATCTGATACCAGTCCTGAATATTTTCTTTGTAGGTATTTTTTTCTGAAGTTGAAGTACACAGTAATTGATTGGACCAAAATCCATCAGGATATTAGAGTGAAGATGTTTTTTTCTTTCAGAAATTCTCCGTTTCTATGTTTACCTAACCTTGAAGTATGCACCAGACCACTTACAGGAATTTTTTTAGTTAGTCACATATGCTTTTGCTCACAAACACAAAGACTAAGTGCTCAATAGGATGTGTGTTAATGTTCTTTCAGGGTCATCGTCTACATAGTAACCAGTGATTGCTTATACAAACTTAACCCTTTTTTATGGTAATAGGAATGTTTCTCACATATGACAAAATATTGTCATTTAAATAGCCAATAATAACTTTCTTTAGAGAGCTTATATAGAAATCCTGACATGGTATCCATGCCTAAATATAATCTGGATTTACTAGCTTGATCATACTACTACTGAAGTCTGAGTGACCATCATATGATAAGTGAGGGCTGTATATTTTAATATAGTAAGTATGGTAACATTTACTGTGAGATATAAACATAATCGATATGTCATACAATAAATCTATAATACAATGGATAATGAAGAAGCAACATGTTTTCAAAGGCCATGCTATAACTCAGGCAGTTAGTCACTGACCTGGGTTCGATCCTAGGTCAGGTCGTATGGGATCTATGGTGGACAAAGTAGCACTGGGGCAGGTTTTCTCTGAGTACTTCGGTTTCCCCTGCTAATTTGCATTCCACTAAATGCTCCGTACTCATCTATCATCTGAGGCTGGTACAGTAGGCTAATTAGTGGTTGAGGTACCAAGTGGACAGAGTCTCACCCCACCCCACAAAAAAAAAACTTGTTTTGAAAATTGACTTTTCAATCTTTGTAACTTGCAAAAAATATTGGTTCTAGGAAGTACTATAAAACACACAAAATTGTAACCTTCTTAAGCTTATGAAGTACCTGATTATCATTTCTCGATCATTTACAGAAAGAAGTTTAAATGCAGTTCAAATTATTGGTCACAATATTCAGAAGCTTACTTGAAACAGCTTATAAATTTTTACTGCCACCTGAAGTACTGTAGAAAAGAAAGTAAAATAATTATGCAATTCATTATGAAGTGAAGGTTTTTAATTTGTAGTTTTGTTTGTCTCTGACTTAAAATGTTTAGTTCCTATATATATATATATATAATTTTATTTACTATAAAGAGAAAGCAATATTATCATGTCACCACCAGTTCAATGTCATTTAGTAAACTGTAAGCTCGTACTAAACACTATTAAGGTAAAATTACAGAACAATAAAAATGTTGTCACAATGTCAGTAGCACTAATAAGTGACACCACAGAAATTAATTCACTTAAAATTATTTAATCACCCATGGGACAAAACAATACTGAAAATGGAGTGTACACTTCAAGTCTGCAACAAAAAGTAATGTAATTAAAACTTGATTACAGTTTGTATTTGTAATGAAAAACAATAATTGAAATTATCACAAGGACATATATACTTTGTCCTTGAGATAACTGCAAAAAAGTATGATGCTTTATCAGTCTTCATTCCAAACTTGTCATGCAGGAGAGTAAATATAACAGATCAAATATTTTTTAAAATCAAAACTACATTCTTTTTCTTTCTGTTATAATTCAGGTGAATTAGAGAGATCACTATCAATCAAGAATAAATAATTTCTAGACATTGCAAGGTTCATTGTCACTTTTATGAAGTAATAAAGTCAGTCATATTACATATAAAGTTTAAGTAACCAAGAAAGAGAGAACGAGAGGAAGGAAAAACATCTCAGAGGCAACTGTGTTTTCCTTCTTTCAGTAGTTTAGTCATGTGTTGTTTGATACAGAATAAATATATCTGCCTTGCTGTAAGTCTTCAAATATATTTACATGCCTGCAATAATTATAAGAGGATTTGGTATGAACTATAAATGTGGATCTCAGATACCATTTTAAACCTGTGTCATATATGCAAATAAAAGTGATGAATAAAGTGAGCTACAGTAAAAGAGAAATAGAGCCACTGGGGAATAGAATGTTACCACATGATAGGACTTGAAAATCAGAACATATTAGATGCTTTCTTTTCTCATCAGGAATGTATACTGAAGTATCATATGATGACAAATGGAAACAGAAAACTTGAATAATATAAGTCTTTGTAGATCATTGTCATGATGCTTTGTACTTAACACTAGTAATATAACATGATTCTACCATTCAGGTATGCTGAATGAAGAAGCTAACCATATGGAAGTTTCTTTTGCATAATTTACTTACTGCAGTTGAGTCAGTAAACTACAGACAATTATATTGGATCTGATGCTCTCACAGAAGTGACTGTGAAGAGTATGGTTTTATTTGTTGTAGTGCCACATAGTATGAAGAAACCTTTCTCTGAACTACGTAGCATTAAAGCCCAGAGGACCATACTCTTTACAGACAAACTATTTTGACTTCACTGAAATGGCTTAGAATACAGGTTACTAACACATGAGGTAGCAACAATTTTTAAAATAAATGATGTCATTCTACCCTTACCAGTAGGGAAATTTGAAATAAAATGGCTTTTAATTCATACAGTCTAGAGAAGAAACTTTTAATTTAATTTAACATACACTCACTTGTGTCCCCTTGTTGTTAACGTTCTTGTACTAAATGAATTGTGTAATAATAATAATATTGAAGCTTTGTAAATCGTTAAGTTTGTTTTTATACACATTGCTTGTCAAACTTTCCCTGTTGTTACATAAAATATACATACAAAAAGTAATAAAAATCAACCCACCCCCCCCACCAACAAACACAACAGAATACATTGTTAAGAACATAAAAGACTGCTAAATGAGAAATATGTTAATGTTATCAGTGATAATAATTAATAACAATATACAATTTCATTATTATTTTTTATTTTATTATGTGCACAGCCAAAAGTCAATGCATCTATTTTGTTAATATGAAGTTACTTAAATCAGAATTCACAAATGTGAAAACGTTACCATGTTTATTGCCTGTGAGCAAAGAAAAGTAATTATCATAATGATAATAACAATGCAATACAGAAATGAAGTCCAGACTCACATAAAGATAAAACATATATATGTTAATGGTCCTTTATTATCATAATGAATGTTACTGTTTTAACATGGTTATCAAACTTTGCATATATACATATATGAACTATTTTCAGCTTAATTTTTGTGTCTGATATGCATTGTTAAAATATTTATGAAAGAAAACTTTTTCTATATATTAAAAGTATATGAAGGTGTTGTAAAGAAGTGTTCATATAAAAGATGGTGTTATTTTCAAAGCATTTAAATCAGGTTACAGAAATGATGTGAATCTTTTTCAGAATGTAAGGAAGAAATATGAATTGTTTATAATTTCTACTTAAATTTGCCATAAGGATTTCAAGAATATGAAGGTGTTAAGTATTGTGGTACTAACTGAAATAATAAATTCTATTTTATTATTTAGATTACTTTTCTTCACTTCTACAAAAGAATATATATATATTTTTTTTCCTTGAACATATCACTGTTACATCTGCTTATGCTCACTAAAACTTTCACACTTGTGGGACAAATTATGATGATTTTTGTTTACTGCAATGCAGTCAAATTATAACTTCATACATGGCACTATAAATATTCTTGCTATTTGTTATCACATCTGTATTACAATTTGCTTTTTCATGAATACTCATTTTCCACAACTAAATTGGGTTCAGTCTTTGTCCAGTATGAACTTTAATTCAGAAGTCTATAGATGAAAATGGTGTAATCTACCGTAACAGGAATTAGTACTTAGTCCTCTTGCTAAAGGTGATGAAAAGGTCATGTTCAGATGTCTAACAAAGTTGACTCTAGTTATCAATCAGGTTTTCATTAAACTATTTTTTTGTTTCACTCTGTAGCCTTTTCTTGGGCTACATAAGGTGTCTTAATTACTAAAATGTGAAAACATAGGTATTATTCATGTATTGGACTAGATGATCTTTCTAGTTTGCTTCTAAATAATTTTTCAAGGAAAATTATCAGTATTTTGATGGACATCAGAGTTCTATACATGGTTTTAAAGGCAAGTGCTTGATAAAGGCCTTTTAATGTTAAAAAAATGCACAAAATTTTAAAATCTGAACTGAAAATAAGTTAATAAAGGATAGCAGTAAGGTGTTTGTACGTTATTTTCTAATGGATATTTTCAAATGTCCAATTTAACACCTGATCAATAACTGTTGATGTATGTAACAACTCCTAAATATCCAAGTTTATGTGATATCTCTAACAAATAATATAGGTTTGAGAGAAAATGAGAAGAATCTGAGGATTGAACCCCATGTTTGCTTTGGTGCGATGAGTAATTGATGACTAAAAATCATTACTGTACAATCTGTACCACACTGATCCAAAGTAGGAAAACAAAATATTTATGGGAAAAGACAACAAGTTACATTTTTTTTTTTTTTTTAATTCCTATGTGTCTGTATCATAGAAGGCCAATTTTCATGTAAGAGTTCTAGTGCCTAAAAGAGTAAAAGATGAAATGAGAAAGTCAGCGTCTTATGCCTTTTAGTGCATATCAACGCCTTTCCCTCATATTAATTCCAGAAAAAGTCTTAAAATTTTAGTTGCAACCATCACCTATTTACAGTTAATTTGTAAGGCAATGATTATATATAGTGTATATCTAATTTTCATTGTGATGTGAAATTGTTACACACAAACAAACTGTTGCTAAAATATGGTATATACTTCTGTGTTTTCTGAGTTTAAGAAAATGCTGTAATAATGACTTTCTTTTGAGATACAAGAGTAACTGTTTATATTGTTAAGATTTTGAATGAAGGAAACAAACTGAAAATAAAACATATTAATTCATTGTTTCTCATTGCTCACTGTTGAAGAATGATGAAAAGTAATATGAGATCAGTTATTTTAAAAGTTAAAAGGGAAGCATGAAAATTTATATGTGTATATATTTTTAAACCCAGTTTCTAATCAAATTGAAAATCACTGCAATCTTTTGTTTTGAGCTAAGAGGGAAAATATTTTCTTCTTAATGTTGTGAATTTGTTAGGATGTGTATTGAAATAAGAAGAGTTGTGAATTTGAAATTAGCTCTTGAGTTTCTTTTAAGTGTAACTAAGATTGTAGTTCCTTTATCATGTTTCACGTTCATAATATTTTGTTTATCTGTATGAATATGTAATATACCCATATAATTAGATCATGCATAATGGTAGGATTAGGGATTTAAAAAAAAATCTGTTGTACTGTGCATTTTCTTCCTTACTGCTGTATTACCAGTATTTAAATATTACTGTTTTTTTTTCTTGGTAACACCAAACTTAAGCAATAATTTTTTTTATGAAAAATGGTGCCTTCTGACATTTTTCTACAGTCCCACGAATTAATTTTGTTAAAGCATGGACATTAGTCACATATTTATATTCTGAGTTGTTTCAGCCTTTTATGGTATTCCAACAAAATTATGGTATGTATGAATGTGCACATATATATATATATATGTATATATATCCAAAATCGCCACTTCTTGAATGACATGTGTTAATACACTGAATAAGATTGTATTAAACAGACATGAGTGTACTGAGTTTCAAATACTTTCGAACCTAATTTTCCTGCAGTAAACTGAATGAAATGATCTTAATCCCATTGCATATGTACAATACAACAGAATTTAAGAAAACAAGTCACTAGGTAGTGTAGAGAATATAATAAAGTGGTTAAATTTCATACTCACTACAAAACCTTTCATTGAGTAAACACAAGAATTCAAGCATTATAGCCAAAACCAATTATAACAATAACATAGGGACAATAGGCCTAATGAAGCAAAATTTTAAATTTCATTTGATGTTTAAACAAGATATGTAATGTACAAAGGATATGAGCAAAATTAATAATTTTAATCTTAAGAACCAGATATTATAATAGGTAATTTCAAGTGAAATAGTTATTACTGTATGCAGGATATGTAGAATACTGTGGAATTACAAAGTTTGTGAAAGAAAATATGGAGAGAGTTGTCCTTGGTATCTTTTAAGTTATCATAGAAAGAGTTTTATTGAAGAAATATATAATGTTTTGTTCTTTTTTTGTCTTCTGTTCAATTTTTTAAAGCAATAAAAATGACAAACAACAAACCAAATATGTATGGTGTGTTATATTTTTAATATAAATATCCCTTCTGCAAGATGTCCATATTTCTGGGTCTGATTTTAACAATGACCCAATCTGAAGAAAGGAAAGTTTTCTGAAAAATCTGTGTGAAGGAAGGATGAAGTGTCAGGTTATGAAAGTACTTGCAGTTTTCTGAGCTTCTCCATAGTTATAAATAATGAATTTGTTCTCCTTTTAGATAAAAATTAGTGTTGCATGTTCATATCCTGTTTAGGACCAGCAGCAAGTAATGAAATCCCATCAAGAAAAAATTGGCGCCATTTTAAAAAGGATAGAGGATAATGAAGAAGAGATGAAAACAACAGTAAATGTCATCCAGGAGAAGACAGTCAGGAAATGATGAGGGCCCTGACAGAAACTGCCAAGAAAAAGACAGTCTGCAATGAAGGCCAGCCAAGAAATACGAAGACCACAACAAACTTCATTCGGTCCAAACTGGTAGAGACCATAAAAATTGGGCGGAGGATGTCCTGGCATCTGCCGACCAATGGACAAGACCTCCGCAAAGAAGTTAACCTTGAAGATTGACGAACCACAGGTGCACTTAAGGTAATAAAGATGTTCCTCAAAATGTGGGCAAAAAGCCTTCTTGAAAACAGCGGATAGCAGGAAAGACCTCCACGAGGAGTTCCACTCTGAGATCGAAAACATGCTGCACAAGTTGGAAACACAGCTAAAATAAGTCGTGGCCTAAGTCGCACAGGAAGTCAGTGGCATTACTGGAACAGGTGCTGGTAGGGTAGAGACACCAAAGTTGGGTGAGTCGACATCCTGGGTTAGTTCTGCCACCAGTTTGAGACTGTAAATGGGCACCCTACATAGAGGCCAAGCATCTGCTTGCTGCACTGTAGAGCTGGGCTTTCGATGTCCTCCATGGTGTCCCTGAAGAAGTGATGTACAAGGAGACTGTCGAGGCTCTTTGAGGACTAATTTGGGGACTAGCACCTAGCCGCAGCATACTGGAGTCAGCTGAAGACAAGTACCCAACGTGCTGGCAAGTCCCTGCAAAAGTTTACCACTGTCGTCGAAAAGTTGACCTACTGCACCTATCCTGCATTATCCGAGAATCAGGTAAGGAAGTAAGCAGGTAGGGAAATCGACGGCAGTTTTAGGAGACCAAGACGTAAAAATAGTTGCAATGCAGCTGCTCCTGTGAGGCAAGAAAACTATCGAGGGCCTCCAGCAGCCCACCAAGCTGCAGGATGTGTTCCTAGAGTCCAAACCCAAGAAAAAGAGTTTGTTCGTGGCTTGCTGTGTTGTTTTCACGAACAAACCCTGGACGACATCAAGAACCTCCTCATCAAGATAAACAGGCGGCACAAAATCTGCCCCATACAACGACGATAGGAGTACAGACACGAACCTATGTGATTTAAAAAATTTTAACTATTGACAATAAAGGTTTTTTAAATACTTTACAACACCAGGAAGCTGCTGATTGTGAAACGTTGGACTTTATGCGTACTGTGCATTATAGGATATAAGTGTATGTATTTTAAATCAAAACACCTATTGTGATGGTAGTTTCCAGTTTGTAATGATGTTCCCTCTGAAGATGGCCTGTAAGGACCAAAACATGTAAGGGAAATAAGTTTTAACGTAGTAAAAACTTACATGTTACATTGGACAGAGTGGTTTGTATTTACAATTACAATCATTTAGCAGTTTACTTCTAGGTTCCACTTGCTATGCCCTGGCCGGTTTTCTCCTTAAGGTACTAAGTTTTCTTGCTGGAAAATCGGAATTCTTCTTTAAAAATTCGGGCCACTTCCTACAAATGTAGAACTCTGTAAATTTTCAAACTTAGATACCGCCGTTAGCTTTGACGTCGGCAGTTTTTCACTCATGTACCAGTCAACGAACCATTTGACCCTTTTGACAAGATTTTTTATGTGGCAATATTTACTGCTCTAACTCCCTTATCATTGCTATTTCGTTTAAACTCTCGTTCCCAAGTTATTGGTTTCAAAATATTTTCACCACTAACTTTGGCATATTCTCCTAACAAAATGTTTATATGGTATTTAGGGAATTTATCGAATACACGTTCTAGTTCCTCGTAGAAGATGTATTTCATATCAGTAATTGCATTCGTCGTTGGGGTATCAGCATTCAGAACAATATCACACTGATCACACTAGTGTCGCTAGCGTCCTACCTCAAACATACCCTGCCATCTTAACTTTTGATTTGATACTATTATGTCATGACCAGCAGTGCATGATGTACCTTGAAAATCATCACAGTAGAGCCAGTAGAGGGCCGACCAATTTTGTCACTGTTCTTAATAGTAACGAATCATTGGCGTTCTGCTTGTTGAATGCCGTGTTATAATTGATTTTGTTGCTGAAAATAACTAAATAAACATGTCTGAGAAAAAGTCTGTAAATCCTGTAAAATATTTCTTATCTGGTGGGTTTGGTGGAGTATGTACGGTTGTTGCAGGGCATCCCCTAGACACCATCAAGGTATTTATTAAATAACTCTCGTAAAGGTTATGTTTGGTTATCAGTAATACTTCGAAAATTTCTAACTTTACATACTCACTCGAGTTCAGATTTTGATGTTCCAGGCCCGATATGTTGGATTTGTACGGAAACAGAATAACAATTTTCTTTACACTAAGGTATATTTTTATCTTGCTAAGAAAATGCCGCATAACATCATGTGATAAATTGTGGAATTACGCGTATTCAGCTGAAGAGATTTCTCCACAGTTTACAACATTCACGCTTCGCTTACAGTGACTTGGCTGAATTTAATTATCAGGGTGTATAGTAGCCAATGATCTCTCTTAGGAATGAACTCTCTTTTTATAAGTCGGGGTAAGCCGAAGACAGACCACCACCTCCAGCAGTTCGTCTGTTATTATTTGTTTCTTCCTTTGCTACGAAACATGTGTCAGCCTCGAGGCAACGCTTTGATTTCTACAAGCGTGCTGGTTGTTTTGAAACGTGCGTTAGCGAGCCGTTGTCTAGCAATGCACTATTCCGACATAATACTTCATGCCATTTAGACTCCAGTTCCATAGAATAATCACTTCCACTCTACATCCACTTTAAAATTAATTTGAATTCAACTTGCCACTGTTACACCAGTGGCCCATATGTCGAGGTACTTGGATGTAATTGATCATGCACGTAATCTTTTCGAAGCTTTCCCCAGTAGACATGTAAAAGATTACTACAAGGAAAGAAAGACTGTACCTAATGGAAGTCATTTTCCCATAGTGCGGTTATTGTGCCTTTAAGAATGTCTTTTACATTTCTACTAAGATGCAAAAATAATAGAATTTGATTGGCAGATAGGATTTTAGTGATGGTAAGAAAACAAAGTAAGATTTCACATGTGGAAACCATGTCATAAGAAAAATGAATCATTAGTAATACTGTCACAGTTGCATAGGTCATATGTCAATTCAATTCAATTTTATTTCATCCATGAATCATTATACATGATATGGGACAAGTCAAAGATTAATATTAATACTAATACTAAATAGTAATAAGAATATGGATGTCATGGATGGGGTGGAGTGAACTTGTAAACAATATTATATAATACTACTACTAATACTACGTGAGCACACGTAGTAAAGACAAGCAGCGGCACGCACACAGGAAGACTACACAGAATAACACCTGTACAGTGTGGAAACAAGAACTAGCTGCTCCAGCACTTTAGACATAGGGCGAGTAACCCTAACAATTTTAAATTTTAAATTTAAAATTTAGAGATAATTTTCAAGGATTTTAAAATCATAACTAAAGATTTTATATTGCTACTACAGGTAAATCAAATTTGACGTGTGCAATATAATCAACATACCAGACACATATCAACGAGGTAGATGTTGCTAATACGAGGAAAGAAAATAACAGTGTGTTTTAAATGTTAAATTTTAGACTGGGTTCAGTGTGGCAGCAACGTTAAAGAGTATACACCTAATGATGGCCGATAGAGGCCGAAACATGTAGTGTAGAAGAGAACAAGATCAAAGACATATAATATATATTGTTTGCACTTGGGACGGAGTTTGTATCATTTATCGTGAACTTGTAAAATTGAATTTATATTTTGAAGGAACCCTCTTCAAGTGTCAGCTTTCAGCAGGTATTCTGCTGAAGGTCTTTTGTAGCTTTTCTTAGTTCAACAAAGTAATATTGGATGAGAACTTTTATAGATAATGCCTGTCTCATTCCAAATTTTGTCTGCTCTCCATTCATATAGTTATGTTTTTGTGTCTTTCAAGAATCAGTCATGGCAGATTATTTTATATATGTTTTATGAAGCTCATGATACAAGAAAATAGAAGTTTTTTTCCTGAGTTTGTTTGTTGATTATGATGTACTTTCATATTCTTCTCATATTACGTAAGTAAGAAGATGGTGGCACAAGCAGAGGTAGTGAATGGGGTGCTTAAGTCTTATTCTGCAAAAGATTTGTGAGGGAAGTTTCACGTGAACTTGGTTAAAGAACCTTCAGATTAACAGTTCATTTACTGGTGATTTGAACAATTTGTAGAAACAAAATGCCTATACAGAGATAAGAGCATGAATTTCCCAGGGTTAAATGAGGCCGTATGAGACAGAGGTTATTTCATAAGATAGTGAACCAAAGAAGCTTTATGTCAGTGGTAAAGTGGAAATGTTGAAATATTCTTAAAGGCATTTGTATAGATCAAACCATACTTGTACTAGTTCCTGCAGTCATTTTTAAAGAACAGTGACAATCATTATCCTGTTATTGCATTATTTATTGTGAGTAGATAAATTTATAGGCATATTAATATTCTTGTTCCATTATGCAGTTCACCTGTGAATGTGCATCAGGCCCTGTCCAATTAGTAAATTGCTGAAGGACCACGCTTGTAGTTTTATCAGAAAATGTATATAACACTAATTCAGATCTGAATATGTATGGGGGAGAGTTAGTAAATAGGTCATAAATGGGTATAAAACATAACACACATGATATTTGAACCTGGGAAAAGCCTTTATTCCTAGACATATCCTCCACCAACATTGGTACACTTGTCCCATAGCTTTACCACTGCATCGAAACCTGCAGCATAGAAGTCTTTTGACTGTTGTCTCAGCTACTTGTGCACCTCCTTTTCAACCTCTTCATTGTCAAAGAAATGTATGCAACCAAGGTGGTTTTTTAGCGGACCAAACAGGAGGAAGTTACTAGGGGCCAAGACCTAGCTGTAAGGCAGATGTTCCAGAAGTTTCCACTGTAGTTCTGGAGTTCTCTCCTGGGTTGCTTGGGCTGTATGGGGTGTGGCATTGTCATGATGAAGCAGTACTCCTCTTGCCAGTTGACCTGGACGTTTTCTGCGAATTGCAACCTGCAACTTCAACAGAACTTCACAGTACAATGTTGAATTCACATTTTCATCACGCTTCTGAAAATGGGCTAACAGTACTTCCTGAGAAGCCAAAAACATGGTAAGCATAACCTTCTCAGCTGATGGCATACTCATGACCTTAAACTTTTTTGTTGAAGGTGAACTGGGATGTTTCCATTACACTGAAGTATGCTTTGATTTGGGTTAAGCACATCTTCACTTAAATCCACATATCGTAAGAGATGTTGCAAGGACAGACCCATTCGGTCCATTTTTTCTCAAGCATTCAGTTTTTCGGGCACCTACCATGTATGCACTTTCAAAAACTTCAAACGATCATGCGTTATGCTGTACGCTAAACCATGGGACCACCGTAGTGCAGTTGATACACAGTCTGTCACTGTCCTCCTGTTAGCTCAAATCAACTCTTCCATCCGCTGCACAGTTTCTTTTGTGGCAGTCTCAACAGAGTGACCTGATCAGGCATCATCTATGACTTTCGAACGTCCTTGAGAGAATTCCTCGACCCAGTTATGAACTGCTTCACGCTACAAACACTTCCCAATGTAAACAGGAAATATTTCTTTATGAATATCCTTATGCCCACAAAAAACACAACATAATTCTGCTCTTTGGTATTGTACTCCTCAAGTATGGTCGCCAGTTTGACTACTGAAACAAGCCTCTGAACATGTACGTGCACGTCTGCTGCCTAGACTGTTATGACGCTAGACTGTGCTGCTACCTAGTGATACACAGAAAATTTGTTAGTCCATTACAGCTGTTTCACTTCCATTTGTCATGTATTTACAGACTTTCCCTCATGGCTTTTGGTGAGAAACCAACCAACCAACCAACCAACCAACCAACCATCTCTTTCTCTCTCCATCTCCCCCCTCCTTCACTCTCTCTCCTTCTAACCCCACTTTAGCCCAGTATTTTCAAATATGTCTCTCTTTAGTATAATTTGCTGATTTTACATGCATGCCCAACTGATATGTTAGTCTTTGTGTTTTATGTATAAATAATTTCAATGTTTGTTTTTGATATGAATGAAGCACTGTGTATATTCATTAGAATGCTCATAATATTAAAAAAAATTAATACTAAAGTGATGGAGCTGAAAGTGTAAATTTTGCATATACGAGTATATTGCCAGTAACTGCTGTACAAAATATGTTGTTGGTATAAGCTGTGAAACAAAGTACAGTATCCTCCAGTAATATATGTCTCTTACCTGCTCAATAAGCAAGTTAAACTTGACCCAAAATAAACTGTATTACATGTACTTATTTGTGGCTTATTTATTGATCCTGTCAATAGATCAAACTCTTTAGTGTGGAATGGTAGTGAGTGATGAATTGGAAAGGATGTGGAAGAAATTGGTCTGTGGGATGTCAGTGTTCTAAGAGACAACCACGTAAAACTATAACAGTTGTATATATTATTCTCAAATGTACAGAATGGCTGGGAAGCCGTCTCGATATATATATATATGTTCACAAGTTTGCAGGCCCTGGAAAGGGCCGTTTGTTCCGCTGTGCATGCGCTAGTAGTAGCATGGGCCTTCCTATACGGTCGCTGAGCGGTTATGAGCGGGCAGGATAGCGGCGAGCCTAGTCGGATAGTCCGGGCCTTCATTATGGTCACTCAGCGGTTACGAGTCAGCATGAGAGTGGAGTCTAGCTGGTCTGGCACTGTAGTGCACGTGCTGGTGTAGTCCGCTGTCCCAGTGTTGTTTGCTGGAGAGCTGCTGCTTCATGACGTCAGCATAGCTACGTTAGCTGTCTTCGGCAGAGTGAAGACGATTGAAGAAGAACTGATGATACCGAGTTTTGAGCTCTGCCTTTTATACCATGCTTGCTGGGTGGAGCTAGAGGTGCAGTTGCGGTTTTGAGCGCTGATTGGCCAGCATCCATGATGATTTCCAGGGGAGCAATGTGACATTGACTTGGCTTGAGCAGAAGTTGAATGTTGTCTGTTAGACCGGCAAAGATGGATGTTAGAATGTGGGAGGTTCCCACAGGTCATTGCTGAATTTGAGGTACTATCCCTATATTTGCCTGGACTGGGGAAAACCCACAGTGAACCTGAGTCAGGATAGTGTGTGTCTTGTCCTGAATACAAATCAGAAGTGTCATTGGTTGAGCCAACTTCCTCAGTCAGACTCTGTTAAAGAGAAGTATACCCTGCACTGTCTAACTTTCTGATAGTGAAGCATAAAATGAATTAATCTCGTGAGAGGTTGAAATGTAGTAAAAAGTTTACAGCTTTTTCCTTAGAAAAAGAGTATTGAATGTGTGTCTGGAAAAAAAAAACATCTAGCAGCCCATGTGTCTAAAAATGTGGGAGTGATATACTCCAGATGTGATTGCCAAGTTATTAAGAATTGTTTGAAATGTATTTGTATCCAGTGCAGTCCTGGCAAGTCAGAAAGTCAGTTTGATTTAATAGGTGTACAGCTGGGGCATGAAGCTGACCACTTAACCTCCATATAGTGCCAAGGTCAAAATTGGTGGAGCTATATCTCCATTCCCTGTTGTCTTCATGGCATGATGCTTAGTTAATCAATCATAGGCACAGCTTTACCTTTACAGGAAAGTATACCTGGAGCCAGGGAAACAACTCATAAATATTTTCGTGATTGTACAAGAATGTAATGTAGGGTATAGTATGTGTAGAGAGGTTGCGGTGATATAGTTTGGTTCCTGCTGTCACTGTACAGATGAGCGGGGATCTTAAGTTGTGTGCAGAACTGCCCTTTTCGGCGATAAGATGGGATAAGATAGGAAGGAACTGTCAGAAGTGGGGTAACATGGAGCTTGCAGTTTCGTGATTAATCATCAGGAGGCCTTTTGTCAGCAGAAGAGGTCTGCTTTGTGCCTTCTCTTCTCCTTTGCCTTTCATTCAGTCATCTGCAATGTCATACCTGGAGATGACATTTAAATGTCAGTTAACATAAACTGGCACGTGCCAGTCAGGGTCAGTGCCATGTCCAGTAGAGGCCAGTGTTTGAATTAGGACCATTTAAAAAATATAAATACTTTGTATGAATAAAGTACTGTATTTGCTTCTGCTTCTGCTGCCATTACCATGATGATAGTTTTCAGTACAAAGGGATGATTTATATGTTAGTTTACATTATATAATCTCTCATTATTTAAGGTGCAAATTCCATCAATAAAGTTACGTATTGTTTGAAGCCCATTATCATTCTAAAGGTCAGGATCCTGTATTGTATGATGTTAGTGTTGACATCATAATAAGCATTTATACAGTGCAAGATACATGTTGATATTGTTGAAGTTCACAGATTATAAGTATAGAGTTAAGGCCACCTCCACTGTGTGGCACACTGTTATTTCCATGAAGATGGCTGTTGTTATTAATAGCAAGATACCCACACACTACTGTACAGGGAAGTTACATGCTTGTCAAGATTCTTGTAGTTTCAGAAACCAGTGTAATATGTGGCAGTAGAAAATTGTTGCTTGTTGAAAATTTGAACATGAATAATTGTTGTTTGAAAAAGTATCATGTGGCAGTTGGTTTAACATTCTGCTAATATGATATCAAGCTGGGTTAGAGAGTCTGAGGGGAAATAGTGTTGCTGGATATTTTGGTTTGTACTGTTTGTGGAGTGTGAGTCAGGATAGCTCAATCAGTGAAGTGACCAACTGTGGACTGGATTACCCAGATGTGGTTCCCAGGACATTATTTTGTTTTTGTTTTTTGGAGGGGGGGCACCACAGCCAGATCAACTCCAGGATTCCTGGGTTCCTATCCAATGGGTGGAAGGGATAAAGCACATACATCCATCAAATGTCAAGATTTAGAGTGCACTGAGTTTTGTCTCCGCATCTTTATGACAGGGTTCATAGGCATAGATGAATTTCTCTTTACCTGAACTTAGAGCCCAGGGTAAAATTAGAGCTACTGTTGAAGGAGTTTCTCAGTGATATGTTATTGGCTATTGTAGGTGAGACTGCAGACTATGCCCAAACCTGCTCCTGGTGAAACTCCAGCATATACAGGGACATGGGACTGTGCCAAGAAGACAATCAAAAGAGAAGGATTTTTGGGGTTGTATAAAGGTATGAATGTAGTTATGTCCAATTAGAAAATGTCAATAAATTACAGAGAGATGTTCTCACCAATAAATATTAATACGTTCTAACAGGACATCAATTTATAATACTTGTACTATGTGGGTGATTGGTAACACTGCAGTATTTTGACACTCTTATTTCTCTGTGACCTGAAATGGCATGGCAAAATGGTAATGGCACAAGTCCCTGCTGTTACTTAAAAGTATTAATGACTGCAGGTGAGGGGTGTTCCATCCCTAAGGTCCAAAGGAGCCAGGTCCCACCAGAATTTAATAATGTTTAAAAAGTAGTTTGGTGATTTTTTCATTTATTAGTCTTAAAAAACAGCTTTGGATCTATAATTTCTTTGCATTTTGAGTGGCATAGAAGGATTTTTAAAAATATGTAGAGAAGTTGCTTGGGTCTCAAGAGGCTCATGGAGTGTCTGCCTCATGGATCCTAGTGTTAGCTCAGTTTTCTGTGGAAGTTCCTTCCACTTTCTTCTAGCATTTGATGTCATGCCTTCCCCGTGCAGCTGTGTTCTGTTGTTACTTGGGCTGGGTATCCTGGCCCTTTCAATCTTCATGTGTATTCATGTCTCCCCAACTTGTCTGGACATTTTTTATTCTTCATTCTACTGCATGAACTCGGCTGCACCATGATAAATGCACTTGCTTAGGTTTTAGGTTTCTCTTATGAGATTGAAGAAGGTAAGACCAGTGTATGTTCACATGTGTGTGTGCATATATGTATATGTTCATGCATGTGCATTTATTTTAAGTTAAAGGCCTGTAGGATGACTATGGTTGAAAGTTTGTCAGGAACCTCATATTGTTGTTGATACTGCTCTGGAGTGTTTGCTCCATGTGGATGTTGGCAGCACTGCCAAAATTTTGAAGTTACCTGCTGCCTTCATCTTAAGGACCCTGAGAATGGAGTAGCACATGGTGCAAAGTTCCAACAGCATAATCAGCATCAACAGTGAGCCACCATGAAAGCCTGAACTCAGTAATGGAAAGCTCATGTAATATCTGTAGTGTGTAGAGTTAGCAGTAATATCAGGGGTGCCATTACAGCAACAGAAAGTAATGTACATTTAGTGCTGGTGCTAAACAGGTAGTGTATTTGAAAAGAAGCTTTTGAAGAAATGTCAGACTGGATTTAAAGGTAATTTTGAAAAGATTCAGTTGTCACTGTGATTATGAATGAACCTAAAAGAATGATGTGAGTAATATAGTTAGTGTGACCCAGAAAGTGACAGAAATTATGCATTTTTGACTGGTAGTACAAATTGTACACATCCCCGCTGAAACACCTATGATAACGTCAGTCTGTCAATCTCTACAGGAACAACATCTGGGCAGAAGAGGGTTCACATAAGCCCAGCAGGATCCAAATCCTCCCTTGATGCAAGGAAGCATATTTCTACCAAGGTGTTTTGCCGCATGTCAGGGAGGGAGAAGGGAGGGTAACTTAAAAGTAAACTCTTTGTATGTTAACATTTAAATGAGAAGATAGATATTCTCCTCTTTCCTTAAATGTAAGTGGGGGGGGGAGATTTTATTTGGTCTTGGCCCCACCTCTTTAGATGATCATGAGCTGCAACTGCTGCACTTAATTTCTCCATTTAAGTTCTGAAATTTGTACTTGATAACCCAATGCAACCAGTAACTTTAAAAGTTTCACCTTGAAAATTCTTGTCATGGACATGCAATATGAGGAACACATTGTTATACTGAAAGCAAGAAAAGGTAGGCAGTATGGGGCTGTAATGCATTACCGCCTTCTTGTCGACTTTCCCATCTCATTTTGACAATTACTTGGGATTGCCCCCAGTTAAGTTTACAGTACAAGTGAACATCTTAGTAATGCTGTAGTAATCAAACTTGGAGAAACAGTGATGAGACAAAATATGTGCAGTATGAACTTAGATTTACAGTAGTGACCACTGATCATGGCATGATCACAATCTGTCTTCATAGTTAATAAATAACATGACTGAGGCCAAATAGCAAGGGTAGCTAAGTGAAACAGTAACAAATAATTATTTGTCACTATCTATTTTGGATTTATTATAATAAATCCAAAATAGATAGTCAGACTAAGGGATAGGGCTAGGCAAAGAATAGAATGCAAACAAGGGGAACCTGCCTGAGGTGAGTATATTAACAAGAAACAAGGCCAAAAAAGAAATTTAGAATCAACATCACAAGACTCAACACAGTACTCACCTCGTGGCCCCAAACCACAGCATACTTGTCGAGCTACCTTCAAACTGCAGCTGTTAGAGCCTGTTGCAGTTTACAAGCCAAATCATGGATGAATTTTCAGTACTCCTCAGTGGGCTTGCAGCTCAAATGGAAGGTAAGGAAAGGGGCAGGCAGGAACATCCAGCTAGGAAGAGTGGGAGAAGAGCACAGGATGTACAGGAAGGCAACTGCAGGATGTTCTATAGAATAATATACGCTGGGCTGGGAATGCTTCGCTCAGTATCACAGGCCCTTCAGTCACCAAACTCGAATGGTTCTGAATTAGTGCAGTCAGGTTGGAAACCAATGCTGTAGAGTAATGTCTCTTACCTTTAGATTCTACTATTAGCTATGATTAAACATTTGTTTTTCAGTATGTTATGAATTTTTGTTACATTGTTTCAGGAATGGGTGCACCAATTGCGGGAGTTGCCCCAATATTTGCAATTAGCTTCATGGGATTTGGAGTTGGAAAACGAATGCAAATGAAGTCTCCTGATGACGAATTGACTCTGACACAGCTGTTTCTTGCTGGGGCCTTCTCAGGAATCTTTACTACTTCTATAATGGCCCCAGGAGAACGTATTAAGTGTTTGCTTCAGGTATGCAAATGTGTCAGTAAATGTACAGTTTTAATCCTTAGCCCCCTTCAGTGCCAGAGTACTTCTGGTTGGCACCACTATGCAATAAGCATGTGTGAGACTCAATTTATTTTTCACTCTCTTGACCTCTTTTGCTTTATATGTCACGGTCTAATGTCTAAAGGGATTTGGTATCAGTTTGCTCAAATACATAGAAGCCAGGTTTCTTCCCCCTCTTTTAAGAGCTGTGAAACTATGGATTATCATGAATTTAGATGATAAATACATATATGTTTTTAATATGGTAAAGCTCTCGGGCCATGAAGGCCAATAGGGTTGTGAGACTTTGAGGCTCCCACATTTTCTGTAGACAGTCACCTCACAGATGGTGGTAAGGTTGTCAGCCTTATGCACTGGCCACCCTTTACCCCCCCCCCAGGAATATTCCTGATACACATTTTTGTTAGAGGCTGAATCGACTCCAGGGCCATCTTTGAGCCGATTGTCTAGATAATGTGGGACCCTCAACGTCTCACAACCCTATGGGCCTTCACGGCCTGTTACAGGGATAGCTTTACTTTTTTTTTACTTTTATTAATATTAATTTATCATGTAACCACACATATTGAAAACTCATTAATATGCTAATTCAGTGTACCTAATTTCTGGTTGGTATTTCACAATTTTATAAGCTACAGGTATGAATAATTTGTAATTCAGACATTATTTAGTCCTGCAGACATTAAGACATGATTCATTTAAAACTCTGATCTTGTAGAAAGACAGTTTGTGGATATTACTACTGTTTAACAATAAAGGCATTGTCAATAGATCTTCATTACATCTTTGAACTGTGATTTTACATATTCTGCCATTTGTTCCAAGTGTCTGATCTAGACTAGCATCAATCTGAAATGTGATAGGGCATTACTGAGAACAGAAGTGTTTTCGCAGCTTACTGCAATGTTGACACTGTGAACAGAACTGCAGCAGCTAGTGTGAGCCATCTGCAGTGAAATTTATATAATTGAATCCTACATAAAATTTGAGGTTTTCATGGTGGTGAAAGTTTAAATTATGGTCTCTTGGGTTATGACATCATGTAGTGTTATAGGTGGTTACCAGAGTTTTGGAAGAACTGCTGCCTCCATCTTCAGGGTGGAAACAATCTAATTGAAACCTATTTATTTCAGAGCCTAAAAATTTAATACCTTGTGCTTCAGCTTAAAGAAGTTCCTAAAGGAAATTTATAAATGTTTCTTTGATAAGAAATATGATGTATTCCACCCAACACACTAATGATTATGTAATATTATCTAATTCACACCTTAGTTAGTTAGTTATTTAGAGAGGGTGGGTTTCCCCATGCACCACAACCAGTTTGATCTATTGTGCTTCCCTCTATGATATTCTGCCAGTCTCTATACCGTACCGATAAATGGTGCGTACCATCAGTCCCGCCGAGCAAGCAAGTTCGGTCACTTGCTTACCGGTGTCTATAATGCTTCCCCCATCTATCAGAGGCCTTAGAGACTATTGTTGGGCGGGAAACGTCCTGGAATTTGGCTCAGTGATCCCCTTTGGGGATATGAGGTTCTTTTACGTGCCGTAAAGTTACGACATGGGACACACAGCTTAAAGTCCCTCCCGGAGGACTTGTTCCCTGAATTTTTCCGCCCTTAAAAATTCGATGACCTCCGCCGGGTATTTGAACCCGCGTACCACGAGTCATGAGGTGGGAACGTTACCTCTAGACTACGGAGGCCACTTAATTCACACCTTACTTTCTCCATACATACAATTTATATTGGTGTAATGATACAGAAAGTCAATTGCATCCTCTTGACAACTGTGTTTAATGTTTAGTTTTGAACAAGGAGTTTTATGTGGCACAATTTGGATATGCATTCTCATTTATGATTCAGATTCAGCAAGGTGGTACTGCTCCTCCCAAATATGCTGGTCCAGTTGATGCTATAAAACAGCTGTACAAGGAAGGAGGAATTAGGAGCATTTATAAGGGAACCTTTGCCACCTTGCTGAGAGGTAAGTACCACTACTGGGTGTGGAAGGTCACAGATTGCATATCTGTTTCACAGTATGTGTATCTGTGAGTCAGAATCTGTTGTCATCTATTCACATTACGCATATTTGATGATAATATAACTTTCAGAATTTATGCTTCATCAAGTGGGAAATGTTAGAAATTTGTGAAAAGTATATAGAGAGTAATAGGGAAATGATCATAACGTTTTTTATAGATCTGTCCTGGTACTTGGCATGAAGCATTGAGGAAAACCAAGAAATACCTTAAAGTAACTAGACCAGGTTGAATTGAAACCTCCTAAACATATGGTCCCTATTCACTGGCAAGTTTCAGTAATTTAACACCTCATGAAATATCCACATCCACCTTATTTGATGCATTATTTGCAATATTTATGCTTGTCTGTCATAAAAGGGGGCCACGCAGTAGCGTAGTTGGTTGAGGGGCTATGCTACAAGCCAGAAGGTCGCGGGTTTAAGTCCCGATGAGGTCATTGGATTTTTTTCAGTTGACCTAATCCTTCCAGCCGCACTTTGGCCCTGAGGTCGACCCAGTACTAGGAATTAAATAATTTTTCTGGGGAGTAAAGCGTGGCCGGTGTGTAAGGCTGAGAACCTTACTGCTGTCTTTGTGCCGATTGTCTAGATAATGTGGGCCCCTCACTGTCGTACAGCCCTATGGGCCTTCATGGCCTGTTACAGGGATAGCTTAACTTTACTTACTTACTGTCTTAAGAGTCTCACAGTCTAGGATATACAAGGTGTAAATAAATATATATTACAATGTTCTGTGGTAGATAGATGGGTTCAATCTCATCATATGTACATTAGATGTAAATAATTTACACTCTGTTTGAAAGAATATTAATGAATTGTTCAGTTGATGCTATATAGTCTGGATACTAACAGTGTCTTGAAATAAACCGCAAAGAAAAGGGATCCTTTGGACAACACTTTGTGCCATACTAGTCTTCAGGCTTTCAATATGTTTAATTTTTAATTACTTCCATTTATGGATGATGGCACGTTGCTGTGGTGGGCTGGCTTGCTGGTGCTTTAGATATTTAAATCAGAGCGAATAAACAATGAAGTTCTCTGAAACAATGATACACCAGTCCACTGTCATGTAAAAATGGAAAGAAGTGGTGTTCATCCCTCTATTGCCGCTGCTCTAGAAATCAAATAATCATAATAAAGGAACAGCAGACAAACTGATTTTAAATTGAACTCCGTTTTATATATTTAATATTATTTTTCAAGTACAATCTTACTTTCTCTTACATAATTTTTGTGAACACTGGAATGTGTTCCATATTGTTGTGAGTAGCCTAATTAACTCAACAAGTTTTTGTACTGTGTTATGCCCAGACTTGGGAAATGTTTGTCTCAGTATCATCTGCAAATTTTGGCTTAAGAATGTCCCTAAAAGGACAGTCAGTACCCAACAGTTTTCATCCTGTTGTTATCATGACATGTTGCCCTCCGTGTATGTCTTAATTGCTGGAATCAAATCGGTCCAAGGAAATGTGTTATTCATTACGAACAAAGGAATGATGGATGTGCTGTAGATTGGCCAATGAGTAGAGCAGAAGCTCAGTGTGCTTCCCAGAACCATTATGTTTGAAATGTTTAAAAATCAAGGCCACTTGATGGTACCAGTATATTTACCCAGTTGAAGAACCACAATATACTTCAATCAGGAATTGAATTGTGGGCATTCCATATACTTGGTAGGAGTGGTAACTACTACTTCGTTATATTTAGAAAGACTGATGAGGAAAGTAAATAAGCAAGCTACTCATATAATACAAGCCTTCTACAACTATTCTAATCGAGTCTGTATTTATAAATTAGATTTTCATATAATATAATTATGGTAATATTTACCAAGAGTAATGTAATCCAGTTTTAATGGAGTATGTCACTCTGTAGATATGTTATGTTTTATGCTGGTTTTTAACAAGGAACATCAATGATCTGATCACCAACTTTTTGGGTGAAGTCAAGTGACTGTATGTCCTTGGCATTCTCATAAGTAATTTTATTATTTTTAGGATTTTAAATTTTCTAAAGAAGATTGCTTGTCTAAGACAAACTGATTTTTATGGACCAAAGCTTTCAAGTCTGTGGGGATTTCACTTGCACCAAAATGGTTGCCAAAATGGAATGAACTGCGTGTCTGGTGTAAACAGATGTACTGTTTCAGTTTCTTCAGTTCCCTGAAAGGAACTAATTCTCCCTATACTATGAAGTATGTAGTTCTTGTACTATACAACAGGTTTACATTTTGAAGATAAAATAATAATTTGCCAAGCCACATTTTGTCTAGCTCACATTTTAATTTGACCTGGAATATTCCAGAGTGCTGAGTTGAGGTTCTCTAGAAATAATTATTAGTGTTCAGTATACCATTCTCTATGTTTACTCTGTGAACATGCATATGACATAGTTCTTGCTTCAGAGTTGTTTGATTTTTGTGTTTCAGCATTTCATAACTTAATTTCAAATTATGTTTGTCATACTCGCAAAATGCTGGTCAAATACAATACAGATTTTTCTGTACCAATTTTGTTAGTTTAAATTCATCCTATTAGTGTCCACTTTATTTTTACTGCAGATATTTTCTTTCCAGTTGGCGGTTAAAACACATATAATCAGTTAAACCTTTTTGTTTCCTGAGTCATGTATGCTTCGTACTGCACACAGCTACACTTTAGAGGTTGTGCTGTTAATTTTGAGCTTGAAATCTTTTCAACCTTTGCTGACGCTTTCTCTCCTGTTCTAATTTCCATGCTTTCTTGGATAGTTTTATTTGCTTACCATTTTCTTCATGCAGGAAATAATTGGTTTCAGTTTGCTTCATTTTTTGCTTGGCAGCTGCTTTCTCCTTCATTTCTCTCAGTAGCTCCATTTTCTGCTTTTCCTTCTTGCTTGTAGGATTAACATCTTTATTGTCAAGCACATTGTGTGTTGAAGTGGTTACTGTTGTTCTGTCTGCCTCATTTGTGATATTTGCATCATATTTGCTTGTTGTGACATGTGGCTGATTAATGTATGTCTCATTATCTAAAATGAGATTGTAATTGCGATCATCTATGCTTTGTGAAGTTGGAGTACTGTGATTGTAGACTGAAGGCACCTGCGTTGTTGATGTTATATCTCCATCATCTGTAACTTCTGACTCACTTCTTTCATCCTCTGGTGTTTGTTCATTCTTCCTAAGTTCAGTAGTGGATGGCATAGCTTTCTTTATTTCAGTGAATATTGTCGTAGTTGGAACTTCATGAATTTGTGTTTGGGTTGAATTTTGTTTTACTTTAGCATTCCCAGGTGAATTTCCTGTAACCACTGATTTCTGGTTCACATTTGGCTTAGTGGTATTCTGAGGATAATATGTATAGAGTGTTTTATTTCCTACATATGTAGGTTTAATGCTTTTTTCATAGTCCTCATACTTTTGCTTCAAGTAGGCCTTTCTGTCCATCTTGATGTGTTGCTTCCTGTTGCATCTGAGCTCTTTGTGGAGCACTTCAAATACACTCCAGTTCTTGAATTTGGATGGTGTGGTGCACTGTGGTGCCACTCGCTTGTCATAGACATAACGATCGGAAGTCTGAGTACGGTTACACATGCTACCTTTGTCATAATGAAATTGACAGAAGTTGAGCTGACTTTTCTGTTTGACTTTGTTGATAACAGCTGGTTGCCAGTCCTTCATAGTGCATGTGCAGTGCCATGGGTTACCGTCAAGGCGTACCATCTTAGCTGGAATATTTGACAGAAGTCCAGGGGGAAGTCTGTTAAGCTTATTGTTATGTAGGAGCAGTTCTCGGAGTGAAAACTGTTGATCGAATAAGCCTGGCGGGAGTGACTCAAGAAGATTATGTGATAGGTCCAGGTAAAGCAAACCATAAAGCCCATAGAAAGCATCCATGGAAATTGAATGGATGTTGCAATGATGCAGTACTAGGTTTTCAAGCTTGGGAACTTCAAGGAAGGCATCAAATGACAAACCTTCAATGGTTCCAGTTATTTTCAATTCTTTCAACTTTGGCATTCCTCTCAGCACTTCTCTCTCCATCTTTGGAATGCTGACATTGTAGATGTTCAGCTGTTTGAGATTTATAAGGCCAAGGAAAGAGTTTGGTTGGATGCTAAGTGCTGATTCTTTCCCTCCAATATTCAAGATTGAAGTGGCATTCATGATTTCAAATGTACTGGGAAATACAGACTCTATAGGATTGTGCCTGAAGTCAGCTATGCGTAACTTGGGGAAAGGTGGAAGGGATAATTCAGAGAGGTGTGAAAAATTGTTATGAGAGAGATCTAGTTTATCTAGCTCAAACAAGCCAGCCAGACTGGTGCTTTGTAGACTTAGTAGCTGGTTGTGTGCTAATGACAATGTACGCAGATTTGGAACACCCAGGAAAGCAAAATCTGGGATGAACAAAAGATGATTCCTTTCCATCAAGAGATAATGCAAGTTATGCAGACCATCAAACATTGCCCAATCTATTTCATTTAATCCACACCCAAACACTCTTATAAACTCCAGATTTACGAGGCCGGTGAAGACTGATAGACCTGCCTGCTCCTGCTGTTCAACATATACTTTATAAGGGAGGATATCTCTGTCCCCATCTACAGGTGGGAGGAATACAAGGCGATGCATGCCAGACCCATGGTCTCCCTTGTGTTTTATCTTCTTCGAAGTTGGCTGCATGGCAGTATTGACTGAAATTTCATTTGAAATTGGTTCAAGTGGAATAACTGCTGGAGAAGCATGATTTCCCTGTCCTGGGTAGCCCACTAATTTTATGTGCTGAAGGTTGAGGTACTTGAGTGATGACAGTGGATGAAGGGCATCATTTTTCAACACCAGTTTGCTTTGTTCAGACTCTGCTTGTATTCTTGGGAGCTCATTTTGTGAATAATTACTTGCTTCATGGTGAAAGCCATGGATTTCTAGAACTTGTAGTTGTTGGAAATGGGACATATGTTCAGCTTCTAAAGTGATCTCCCCTGAGTCTCGGGCCTGAAGGATTATCAGGGCCTGGAAACAATAAACTTTGACTATGAAATATGAATATAGAATATACAGAGGAAACTGAGTGGTTCATAACATAGTGGAAGTCGAAACAACAGAAAATAATAATAGATTTGTATCTGTCGTATCTGTGTCCGCTTAAGTACTTGGCATGCTTTGTATTGTATTATTTTGCACTAATGACATCTGTCTATAATAATTTCAAGCAGTTTGTAAATTGTGTTTTTGAGCTGTAATGTTCTGTGCAATTACCTGAACATCTGGGAAGAGCATACTAAGAAGCGAGAAAGGCTCGGTGCCCAACTGGAACACACACATTGCCATTTTCAGGACATTGTTCTCATTTTCAGATGTTCGCTCAACATCTTCATACGTTACCTGGTTTGGAAAGAGATGCGACACATGAATGATTTAATTTATATCTATAAACATGGAATTTCTACTTAAGGCAGATCTATCTTGCTTAGTAAGCTTTTGTTTAATTTCTTCCATAGGTATATTATGAGTATTTGTTTCTGTATCTGTCTCATACCTTTGCTTCAAGCCTTTTACAACAGATTCTGGTTATTAAGAAGTGACTTTGCCAGTCATTGCCATCAGCTCCAGATGCTTTGTATAAAACTTATGGAATGCCAAACTTCTGTACGAACATTAAGATAAGCATAAAATTTCCATCAAGTTTATACAGTTTTCAGTGATTAAATAATCTTACAGCTCAGCATGGTTTGGCCTTTGGCCATGCCATAGCTCAAGTGGTTAGTTGCTGACTTCCCACCGCAGTGGCCCGGGTTCGATCCCGGGTCTGGTCAAGTGGGATTTCTGGTGGACAAAGTGGCACTAGGGCTGGTTTTCTCCGATTACTTCGGTTTCCCCTGCCAATCTTCTTTCCACCAAATTCACCTTAATCATAATCACCTGGGGCAGGCTACAATAGGCCAATCAGTGGTCGCTGTGCCGAGTGGACCCAGTTAGACTCCACCCCCCATTAAGAGAATTAAAAAAAAATGTTTTGGCCTTAATTGGCCATCTTCTTGGTCAACCAATACTAAAGGAAACCTTACATAATTTACAAAACATATTTTAAAATATCTCACTGGTTTAACTTAAAGCTAAATCATCAAACTGTTTAAGATTAGTAATATGCTGAAGTCAGTGATGGACAGAGGTAGATGCTTTTTAAACAGTCTTATCAGTATAATGCCAATGGTTGTGTTATGTATGATACGCTCATATTTGTCTTTAGAATTCCTATTTGTGGGTATCTTGTGGTACCCCTGTAGTGGTTTTTTATTCATGGAAATACTGAAATGTTTTAAATTAGAGTCAGATAAACCACCACAAGGATGCTGCAGAACACTGTTGAAAGGATTTTGCTATCTTAAGAATAGACTGTACTAGGTTGAGCCATTCATAAAATTACGAGTATTAAAAGTGATTTTAAGACTGCATAAAGTAATGTTGTACATGTGGTGAATGATATGTCTAGAACCCCAGAAATATTTGAATTGTAATTTTAGGTTTACTTGGTGCATCAGCATTGAAGAAGAAGGAAGACTAATATATTTTAATCTGAATTTAAGCCTCTATGCTCCATTGGCACATGGCAGTATACAGTGGAAGCTCCACTTAATGATCCTGAATTCAAAATTTTCCCCGATCCCAAGTCAGTAATCTCAGTTTTAAATTTCCTCTATTTAAGATTTTGCTCAGTTTAATGTTCAAATCCACTGGTCCCCAAAGAAACCTTGAATAGTAGTTTCACTGTAATTGGTTTATGATGAGGTCATTGGATTTTTTCAGTTGACCTAATCCTACCAGCTGCACTAGGCCCTGGGGTTTAGTCAGCCTCTAACAGAAATGAGTACCAGGAATGAATTAAATAATTTTCCTGGGGTGTAAAGCGCGACTGGCGTGTAAGGCTGACAACCTTACCGCCATCTTTGAGCCGATTGTCTAGATAGTGTGGGACCCTCAACGTCTCACAACCCTATGGGCCTTCACGGCCTGGTACAGGGATAGCTTTACTTTACTTACATATTATTAGATGGTAAAGTGAGGGAGTTTTAATCATTTCTTGCATCCTGTTGTGTGTTTAATTAATACTAGAGTGAATTTACCGAATACACAACACGTTTTTTATTATCACTACATGTTTCGACCTCAAGAGGTCATCCTCAGGTGTATGAACATGGCTGTATAATTACACGCGGTCACATTCACTTTTCATTCATTCGATCCTGTATGTTATACAGATTTACGCTCACTAATATATCGAGTTCTTTTTATAAAACACAGGTTAAAATTATTATTCTAATTTAATTGTTAAAAGTTAAAAGTTCGTGAATCGAAGTTCAAGTCATGTCACTGGTTACACTTCACTGATATACGATGGGGTACCCAAAAGAAACCGAACTAATTTTTTTGTGGGTAGAGCTTTTGTAGTACCTCGTTTTGCCGCTATGAGCGCATAGAGCTAACATTCCTGAGTCGATAAGCCAACTACCGTTGCTTCAGAAGGTAAGGACTAGTTTCGGCAGAGTTTATAGTGACAACTGTTTTGTGTGATCGTCGTTTTTGCAATGGCTGATTTTCGTGAACAGCGTGCGGTAGTGAAATTCTGCTTTTTGCTCGGGAAAAGTGGAACAGAAACTCTTGAAATGTTAAAAACGGCGTACAATGACGATGCTATGGGGAAAACTCAAGTGTTTGAGTGGTTTTCCCGTTTCAAAAATGGTGAAATGTCAATTGATGACAAACCTCGTTCTGGTCGTCCTTCCACGGCCCGAACACATGAAAATGTTGAAAAAATTCGTGAAATCATCAAGGAAGATCGACGACGGACCATTGAAGAAATTGTGGAGCTGTCGGGAGTGACTTGGAGCTCAGCGGCCAGATTTGTGGCAGTCGGGTGACTGGTTTTTCCATCATGACAATGCCCCTGCTCACACAGCCCCGTCTGTACGACAGTTCTTGACCAAAAATGTCATGACCCCTGTTCCTCACCCTCCATACTCACCCGACCTTGCCCCGTGCGACTTTTATTTGTTTCCTCGAATGAAAAGAGGCATGAAAGGAAAAAACAATGGAGGTGCTGTCAAGCATCTCAAAAGATAAATTTACACAATGTTTTGAAAAATGGAATAAAAGACTAGACAAGTGTATTAGTGTAAGTGGAGAGTACTTTGAAGGGGATTGAAGGTTTGTGCTTAAAATTTGAATAAATAAGTTTAAAAAAATTAAGTTCAGTTTCTTTTGGGTACCCCCTCGTATGGTGTGGTAGAGAAGAAACTAAAGAAACAAGGTATGTTTATGGTGTGAGATCTGACCATAAACATGATGGCTGAAGGAACTTATGCCATGTAGTACTTTATTTGAATGAAATATGGAAGTATGACAGCTCTTAATGAAATTGTAATTAAGTATATGTAATTAATCAATTACTGATGAATTACTTACGTCATTATTGAAATGAGAAGGCACTTCTGGGATGTCATTCTTCAAAGAAGTTCCATCTTGTAGAAAACGGTATAAAGGTAATTCCGAGAAGTGACTTTCATGGCAGGTGCAAGCTGGAGGACATTGATGGCTCCATTGTTCATCTCTGCAAATAACCTGCAACAAGCTGACCAGTCATGAAGAATTCTCAGTTCCCCTGTTTGGTTCTACAGGGAGGTTCTCAGCTGTCATGAAATATTTACATGGTGCTATGGCATGAACAGCATGTTCACTGGATTATTTAATACACTATTAATTACATTGGTTATTTATTGTTAATAACACTGATAATAGATGCAGTCTTGAAATTGGTAAAATTAACCCTTTCCAGTCATCATGTGTAGAAAAATATCTGCAGCCAGATCATCAGCGTTTTGTAAATGCCTGCTGAGCCACTAAGTGAAGTGTTTTGTCCGAAAATTTGGCGCAAAAAGGGCATAAGTTTAAAAAAACTAATTTGTACGTACATTTTTGATTGTCTAATTCTTGGGCCAACTCAACACTGCTATATCTGTCTGTCAAATGGCGATAGTCTTCAATACCAGAGACACTGAGTCATAGTCTGTCCATCAAAGAAAGAACTGTTCTTGAAATGAACGTCTTTTTTTTTTTCAGAGTATGGTAAGTTACACATGTCGCCTGTAAGTTTTCTGTAATTTGGAATTGTACTGTGATTGTAATCAATGTAACCAATTCATCTATTCTGTGTTAAGATTTTTTAATGAAAACTTTACAGTAAATATTTAATGAGCTGTGTTTCAGTTCTTGGGCCAGGGGTCTGCTTTTTTTTTTTACTCAGGTTTTAAGTGTTTTTCCTAATTCTCTTCCTCCATATACTGCATTGCATGCTGCAATGGGCTATGGCCACATCTTTACCTATTAATAGTTCACAAGTGATGTTCATTGACACTTTACAACCTAAGCAGTTCATAAAGTATCATTAAATAACCTTTAGATGAGCCACTTTCTTGTAAATATTTTTAAGCCACTCACCAGAAATGGAAGTTGCAAGACAAGGAGCAGAAGAACAGTCATTGTGCTGTCAGACATGCCTTGATGCTTCATGGTGACCTGCAGGCTTAAACTGAATATTCTGTCCATAATGGAAGATATAACAAACAGACAGGAAGGCATCATGAGGGTGGGGTGGGGGAGGGAAGTTTGGGAGATATTCTATCACTTCCTGGGAGCTACAACCCACTCTTTCCCATAGCATCTTGCTGTGTTTGCTTATCAGGGTTGCTGGCTTCTATGAGAAGATTGTTATAATTATATGATTTCAGTGTGCTTGTTAAAAATTCATAACTGAAAATTCCTTTAAACATATGTGCAGTAAGTATACTGCATATTAGTATATATATATAAGTATAATATACTGTACCATGAATCCACATTAAAGATAATACATATTAGCAATGATTATGAAAAAGATTAATTTTGAGAAGAATATTTTGTCCTGGGATGAAATGCTGTGTAGTCTTGCAGAGTTAGTTTTACTGACATTTTGAAGGAACGTGCTGCCTCCATCTGTGGGGTCAAAGACCAAGCCCAGCATGCAAACTCTGCTTGCTGGGCTTACTTCCTTTTGCCCCTGATGATGGGGGCATTTTTATTCTGAAATATCAGTGAACTACCAGACTACACAGCACCACAGACCAGAAGACAGTAACCCCCATGAGAGCCTCATATCAGTACCATAAAGACAATACAGTTCTGTCCTGTTCTGAAAGCATTTTTGTATACTAACATAAAGTACCAAATTTTGTGATGTACTGTTATCATTCTGATCCTTAGCTGTTTATGGCCATAGTGTGGCTGGAAGGATTAGGTCAACTGAAAAAATCCACCTCATTGGGACTCTAACCCGCAACCTTCCGGCTTGTAGCATAGCGCCTCAACCAACTACGCTACCGCATGCCCCATTTATACAATTACCTTAACCCTAATACTGTTCATGACTGAAATTAGTGAAACTGGGAATTTGAAAGTTGACAATAGCAGCAGGTATCAGAAATCAGTCCATATTTTAACAGATCTGATCAGGATAATGGATAATGTCCAGGAAGTCAGTAATTGTAAATTTTGTAAATGATATAAACTCCGTCTCAAGTGCAAACAATATATTTTGTGTCTTTCATCTTGCAAGATCAAAGACACAAAATATATTGTTTGCACTTGAGACGGAGTTTATATCATTTATCGTATGGAGTGCAACAGGATGCTTAAATATAGTATTGTAAATTTTGTAAGCCAACATGACCGCCTCTGTGATCTGGCAGTCACGAGTTTCGGCGTACAGATCCAGAGGTCCCGGGTTCGATTCCCAGCGCTACCAGATTTTCTGAGAAGTAGTGGGTCTGGAACGGGGTCCACTCAGCCTCGTGAGGATAATTGAGGAGGTCTAGAAAACCGAGATAACGGCCGTGGGGATCTGTTATGCTGACCACGTGACACCTTCTGTCCGCAAAAGTTGGCACTAACTTCGCCTACAAGCAGCGGTATCTCGGTCGGTATAGTTTGCTTGCGGAATACAGTCCACAGAGTTTTGTCAGCCAACACAGTTTGGTAATTTCTCCCATGCGAATTCCTCTTTTGAGAAAGGAGGTTAGCAACTTATAAGTAAGGTCTGTATGTTCTGGCAGACCCTTCATGGATGTCTGTGATGTTATTTCTGGTGTACAATTATTGTTCCATAAATGGCCCTAGTGGTAAGCAAGTACTGTATAACATGAGTACTTTCACTCTGCATTGGTGTTTCTGGATTTGATTGTTGGTTTGGTTTGGTGCATTAATTTTCACTTCCTTTTCTGTCTTACAGCTCCTCTATGCAATGCCACAATTTTCATTGTAAATTTTCCAGTTATCTCCCATTGATAAAACCTCATCTAATATGCATGTGTACATGTAGTAATAGAGACAGTTGTCCTGTGATTGAGATTAGGTCTTTCTAACAGATGTAGCAGAGTGGTTGCCTACCGTCCTTCCGCATGAAGTGGAAACAGATTGGTTTAAGAAATTTTGTGTTCTTTGTAGTACTCGGAGGATGGGTGAAGTCCAAAACCTCGGTAATCCCAAGTGCTATGTGAGAAACTTATAAAATCAATTTGGTCCTACTTGTTTGCTGCAGAGAAGATTAATTCAATTTTTGCAGTAAATAAATAACGTATATGCTTTCTGCATATACGTTACAATGCAGAACTTAGTTAAGATATTTTCCACATTTAAGGTTAATGTAGTCAAGTTGTAACTAAGTTAAACTGTTACATATTCTGAGAAACAAACAGCTATATATGAACCCACTTTTATGCTCGGTTAATAATCAGTTAATATTTGATTATATTATGTTTCACAGATGTGCCAGCTAGCGGCATGTACTTCATGACGTATGAATTAGTTCAGAGAATCCTTACACAGCATTCAAAAAGTGGTGAGATAGGAGTCGTGAGCACTGTCTTTGCAGGAGGAAGTGCTGGCATTGCTAACTGGCTGGTGGCAATGCCTGCAGATGTGCTCAAGAGTAGGCTGCAGACAGGTAGGTGTATATGCTATGAAGTACTAGGTGATTAACTGATCTTTTGTGATAGCTATTTAAATTGAAATATAATACTTGTTTTAGCTCCAGAAGGCACATTTCCTAATGGGATCCGAGATGTCTTCAAAGTCTTGATGAAAGAAGAAGGACCTGTAGCTCTGTACAAGGGAGTGGTTCCTGTAATGTTACGAGCCTTTCCTGCTAATGCAGCTTGTTTTATAGGTTTTGAGTTATGCATGAAGTTTCTAAATTTTGTGGCACCTAACTATTGACCTTGACGGAGGCCTTATAAATATAATTGCTCATTGCCTTCTTCATTATCATTGGAATTTGGCATTCTCTCAGTTGGCTGCCATTGCTGTTCCATAGCATGTCGATCATGAGAACTCTAGAGGGATTCAGTGCACTAGGTTCCCCACAGTAAAGAATTAAGGAAAGGAAATTGCCTTCTGAACTTTATTCTGTAATTTTACAAAATATTCCAGTACGTCCAGATGTATATAATCAGCATTTCATCACATTACCAATAGAGGCACAGCAAGGGAGGAATAATATTTTTTTAATTCACATGTATGACTGTGTTATGTATAACAAATATATATTTTAAATACTTAAAGTCACATACAAATTCCAGTATCAAGAACTGGGGCAATAAAAGAATTGGCATGTATTTGATCTAGTGAATATGGTCTTGTTTTTGTCTAATGAGGTGTTATGTCTGGTATCCCTCTTCAGACATTTGACAAGGATGCAAAAGTAGCCTTATTCTTAGAAACAGGATCTGACACTGATTTTTTTTTTTAAGGGGGGTCTGTAATTGCTTAATATTTGCTTGCTTCATTAAAGTTGGTCATTGAATTGTAACTTGTGAATCCCTCTGGAATATATACACAGAACTGCAAAAATATTAATTTTATAATTCATTGTTGATACTTTATCACTGCATACAACCAAAGATCAGATAAGGTCTTCCACATATCAGTTCATATACCTTAGTTGGTATACAGGCAAGAAAAGATGTTGCTAATCTGTGATTGGATGGAACTTCTATTCTAATCTGTAAAACACAGTGTGGAGTTCTAGTGAGTGGTTTGTAAACTTTCTGAAATGTAAATATTTTGAACCTCTCACAGTTACCATTTACAGCAGGTTGATGCTTCGTTTCATGTATGCAGAAAAAAAACTGTGGCTTTAGTCCACAAGCAAACTATACCAACCGAGCGACCACCGCTTGTTGGTGGAGTTAGTGCCAACTTCAATGGATAGAAGGTGTTGTGTGGTCAATGCAGTGAATCCCCACAGCCGTTGCTTTCGACTTTCTAGACCAGAGCCACTACTTTTCCCTTCAAGTAGCTCCTCAGTTATTCTCACAAGGCTGAGTGGACCCCATTCCAGGCACACTACATCTCAGAAAATCTGGTAGCGCCGGGAATAGAACCCGGGACCTCTGGATCTGTAGCCAGGAACTCTGGCCACATAGGCAGTTGTTGTTTCATGTATGTAAGAGTGACGTATTGAAATCTTCCTGAATATGATATGGAAAACTTAATTTGAAAAATATGTGTATGTGTGCACAGGCATGGGGATGTTTTTTTTTTGGGNGGGGGGGGGTGCATCCATGTATGCCTGGACACGCATGTGCACAGACATTGACTTCCTCCAATATAAATTCCCCTAGAACTGTAACCAAGTAGGCTGGCTTCGTTTCAGCTGAAATACCAGGCAAACTAAACTGATTGCAGTTGTGAATGATAACATTTATGTAGTGTCTGTTGACTGACAGATTCATTTTGACTTTCCCTCTTGGGAGATATCATATTTCCAAGAAATACACCAACACTTCTGCCTACCAATGCTCACTGATTCACTATTCATAATTGTTCTTCATAAGCCTCAGTAAGTGTAGGATGTAATACTGCAGAATGGAAGTTGTAACTGCAGTATGCAGAAGACTGAGCATGTTTTATAAAATTGTGGCCTTTCTTCATGTTAATTGAGTGTTTTCATTTAGGATTCATTGCAGATACCTCAAAACCACAGCAGTTATTCTGCATTATTACAAAGAGACATCTTTTAAATCTAAATGAAAAGTAAGATTTTTTACTCTGAAAGTAGCATGTCACACTCATATTGTTTTAAAAAATTGTCAGTATATACAGATACCAGATTTACCAAGTTGTGCATAAGTAGTTTAATGATATGTGTAGTGCACTAATATGGAAATGTTCAAAAGTAGGAATCTTAGCCTTTTAGTATTTTGGTATTTCTGTAGGTCACTATAAGCAAACATGAACATGGTACCTTGTGGAAGGTTCTCAGGGGACCACAGTTTTTACACTAATCTTGAATTATATTGCAAGAACTCTTGAAGCTGTGTGATTTGTGATATTTTAAATGAAAACAAATGGAAAACAAAATGAATATTAGAGTAACATATTTTATGAAAATGTTTTTATGAATATGTAATTATAGTGTTTTGCCCAGAATGCTTGATTGTAATGACATGGTAATATGTCATAGATAAGACATACATCTTGGATTTAACAGTATCATTCTGAATTCAACACGTAGTTGAAAGAGTAATGTACGTGTTACAAGGTTTGGCATAACTCAATTTGCTGTGTACCTGTGCTGCTGGGGCATTCCGTTTAGATGAACTGACATGTTGAACTCAGAGATGTTCATGTTGAGTCTGTCATACTAAATCCAAGGGTATGTTTGTAATAACTTGTGTGGTTCATCAAGAGGGAGAAGAAATTAAGGATTACAGGCGAGTTGTGTGTCTGTAATAATGTTCCGGAACAGAGTTCATCAGTCTCTTTCAGCCATACTTCAGCATGACATCCAAGCTCATCCATATATATACAGTTTTCATTTCATGCATATACTGGGTGTCCCAGGAGGAATGTGCCAAACTTCGGGCGGGTGTTCCTTATGTTATGGTATGCCGATATAACCCAAAACACCTATGTCCAAAGTTGAACGGTTATGGAGATAATGGTCTGAGAAAAGTGTGGTCTTCTGGTGAGTCCATGCACTGTACCTGTCAGCTGGCATGTCTTATCTACGTTTGTCCTTGAGTGTGGTGATGGCAGCTCATGTTAGCCTGATACACCTGCATACCAGAACGCGCAGTTAGCAATGTTACATCAGCGCTTGCCATTCATGTGTCATGTATAGTTTGACATGGCGTGCAAGTTTTTTGTAGTTCAATTTAATGGCTTCATGTCACTCATAAGTTAGTTTGATGTTACGTACATTATTAACATTACAGAAACGACATATTCCTGCCAGTTTTAATATGTATTTTATAATCAACAAGTGTGTAACACTGGTCAAAGTTTCACACTTCTCTGGCCATTATCTCCATAACCATTCAACTTTGGACATAGGTGTTTTGGGTTATATCGGCATACTTTAACATAAGGAACACCCTCCCGAAGTTTGGCACATTCCTCCTGGGACATCCTGTATACATGCACAAATTCTGAAAATGAGAGTATATTAGGTAATTTATATGTTTTGTTTTTGAGTTAATTGGTAATGCTTTTTTCAACTGGTAGACTGTAAATTGCCCTCACTTTCAGTTTATCTATTTGCAGACATATATATACACTTTACTGTTCTTCAAGAAGGGCACAGACAGACTTTATGATAGGGTGTACATTTGTTCATAAACATGAGGTACATTGACAATTTTGGAGCTAACTACATGATAGCAGTAACCTTCAGTAGGTATAAGTAATGTGCAAAAAATATATGTAGAAATACATCTCAGGTTACAGAAACACCTATTTTGTCTGTTCTCATTATAAGGTAACTGTATCATAATAATAAAATAATTATATGACCAAAAGTAATTTTGAATAGTGATGGACAAATAAAGATTATTGACATAACTGAAACCATGATATGACAGCTATCTGTTTGTAATTTGGGACAAAATTTTAAGTTGTGATCTATATAAGATCTAGAAGTTTGTGACAATATTAATACAGTTGTATTTCTGGATATTAGCCATTATTCTTTTTTATTTAAAAAACACCGTTTTGGAGACTGGATTCTGTTTCTGCCTTCAGGTAGAAACCTGCTCAGCTGGGCCCAATCAATAGAGAAAACAGGACAATAGATAATGCACAAAATCACAATAATTGTACGAAATATCTAGTTTTGCAACAAGTTCTGAAATTCTTCTTTCATGTTTTCAGTCTGTTGGAATCCAGTATTATAGTGATGGAAGATTTATTGTGTCTTGAGTCAGTATATTGCAACATATGCTATATCTGACATGCACACATTTGCTTTGTAATTGCTTCTCCATTGTTGCTGGAAAATTAGAGTATTGATTTGAAACACTTTATCACGAGTTTCATTGTGTTTTTACTGTGTGAGAGTTGAGGTTCTCCTCATGCTGACTATGAAGATGAGTCTTCAGAACTGTAACTACTTGCCACTACTTCCCAGAAGACAGTATTAGTACCTTTATTAGCTTGTTCTAACAGACACTGTGACAAATGTTTTGGCTTTTCTGAGAAAATATCAGTCTTCTCTAGGTAGTCTTCACTGTTGTTTTCACATTCATCTGTGACTATGTCTGATGTTTACATTGGGCTCATACAATCTGGATGCTACTATAATCTGAGTTCCAAGTTGGAGCTTCATTGTCATTATTATACAGAAAAGAAATTTGTTTAATTTTACCCCTATCCAGAAAGATCAGAGTGCCAAAAATATTCAACATGCTGAACCAAAAATGTAAATAATTTATACTGATATATAACTTTCCACAGTCCCGCTCTCGCAGCTTCTGTTGGGACCATTTTTTGTGGAAGTGAAGGCCATCTAAACCTGCCACTGCACTCTTTCCTGAAGAGTGGGAAAATTTGGAGTTAGGCACTAGTGTATCCATGTTCATAAAGGATAAGTGAGATATGGGTGCTGGATTAGCTTAGTGGTTTCAAGGTCTCACTGGACTATGTAAAGGATGCAGCAGGAACAGTGTGAGTTACGGAGATGTTACTGTTGACAAGTATGGAATGTTGTAAGCTGACATCAGTCAGTATAATGCTGGAGTTGCTGCAAGATGTTTCCTGCCTTCCTATTTTGTTGTACATAAAACACTAATAACATCCTCACTATTTAATACATGTTCTGCTGCTGTGAAAACCATACAACGATGAATGAATATACATGACATTATCTTGATAATGGTATTTGAGGGTTGGGGGATTGCAGTAGAGGTTATCGCATTAGTGCCAAAGTATGAAATAAATATATTGTCACATGTTGGGTATGTAACACGACAAATAACTTCACGCCGTCAAGGATGTAGGGAATATTTATTGTGCTTCACTTCTACGCCCACACGCTACAATTATTATTACTTGCAGTATCACAGTCACTGCTTCCGCTATATCTTAGTGAATACTAGACTGCCTTCGGCGGCGACTCTCTTAAGACTGACTTCTGGTTCAATACTCAACTTCTGTTCAAGGCCGGACCCTTTTTCTAAGCTGCACACGGACCCAGTAGAGGACACCACTTGCCAACGTTTGATTTCACATGTTCAGCAATCTGTTGCTTCGGGAACCCTCATTACAGAATATGCCGGTAACGTGTTTCATCTCGTCCATTGTTATTCAACAGCAGTTCGTTGCTAGGGTTTTCCTATGCAAAGGCCTGTTGTTATTCATTTGTCACTGTGGGAACTCAACAATTTCCAAGTATTCATTGTCGCGGAAATAACACGTTACAATATATTGGTATTTCTTACTCTTCTTGAATTCATGTATTTTGTTCAGATACCCTCTTACTCTAAATGTCTAACTTATTGGACTCTGAGGGTTAATGTAATTCGTTTGCAAGGTGCATTGGGAATTTGAGGACTCTCTTCCCAGGCTTTCTAAAGTTAAAACATAAGAACATTATTAGACAAAGAGCATAAAATATACATGTGTTCAAGGATTGAGGCCTTCACTGCCAACAGATTATATCTTTAGATTTTGTATGTATACATTTGATAATTGTACTCTGTGTATATAATTATTATAAGAACATTTACAGTAGATATATTTATTGCCAGTACAGCTTGTTGTGTTTGCTGCTGTTGGATTTATTCAACTATTCACCTGCAAGGAGCCGTGTCTTTGGACAGGTTCTCTTGAATGCATTTGTCAGTAACACTAAAACTTGCTTTGTTATATGATACAGTGAATTGTTACAAATGTTCCTAGTAATATTTACTGAGTTTTGAAGCAAGAATAATTAAAATCTTCTTGACTTGAGAAGCACTTTTGCAAACTGCCTCTTAAGTTGCTGTTTCCCAGATTCAGTGTTTATAATTTTCAGAAATGTATATTCATAAAATGTTACTGAGTGTTAGGGGCTTCATTGGTGTAATATGTAAAGGAAGTAGATGTTCTGAGGTATTTGTGATTTTATTATTTTATTGCAAGGTACACAAATTAGTGAGAATGACATGTTAGCAAAAGTAAACTTTGAATACTATTTTTATGAAAGATCCAGTTTGTACGATATAAATATAACTTTACAATGCTGTTATTTTGTCCTGTTTACATACAGACTACTATAATCAAAATAGTAAGTATCATTTTACCACAAGACTCATAATCATCTTCAGTAAATCCCTCTACTTTCATTCCTAGCAAAATACCCCTTAGGCTGTTCTGACTTGTATCATACTGTATGGTCTGTAACAATTATTAGAAATGTCATTTACAGTAAATGTTTATGACTGTAAAAGTTTTAAGTAATATATGTGGGTATTTGGTGATTTAATTTAAATATAAGCAACATTAGTTTTAAGGTGTAAGTTGCTACAGGAAAAAATATTGAAGTGGACTTGGTTAAATGCTACAATGAATCACTAAATAAAGCACTTTTACATGCATGCTTTGATACCTATTACAATTAAGGAAATTTTAGGTTCAGAATAAATCATTTCACACACTTTTGAGGGTGTGTATGGTGGATGTCATATATAATTATAATGGTTCACTTTATATATATTAGAATGAAACTGCAGAATAGATTAAAGAGAGAGTTAAATGTAAAATCCACACAGTTTGGTGTATTTGTTAGCATGTTTCTGTAGGGATGTAAATTAATAATGAGGTTTCATGTTCACTTTGCATTAATATTCTAACATATGGCCAGATGAAGAAATCTAATAGCCAAAGAAATAAATGTAAACGGGCAAAAGGCAGTTTCTATGAAGACAAATTATTTCCTATAAGCTGTACACCTGACAGTTATTCTGTTACTTATTTTTGCACAGGAGAACATATGTTTATCCCAAAATTTTAGCCTTAAATAGAATTCCCTCTAGCACAGTGATGAATAATGTAAATGATTTGGTTCAGTAATGAATGGAACAATTCTAATTGGCATATTCTGCGTATGTCATCTGTACAGCCATACTGCACTCTAATTACCTTTGGTAATTTCCTACACACTGCACTGACGATGAAAATAACCAGAAACATGCTATTAACATAATTCCAGCTTTACACATGGAGCACTTTTAGCCACGAACTATCTAATCCATTGTTCATTCTCAAAAATATCACACTTATAAAGATAACAGTAATGTAATTGAAGAATGAATCTGTATGATTATATTTTGACACGTTTTATAGGCAAGTTTCTGACAAGGAAATATTCCTTTGATAAGTTTTTTTTTTATAGTTCATGTCCAGATTTCAGTGAAATATTAAATAGTTATCATTATTATTCTGTTTACAGCTATAACCAATTTTCTTTTTTGTGATCAAAACCAAAAAGTTTTCTGTAGTTATGTTCAGGCAAGGTGGCTCAGGATAAATTAGCAGCAGGTCGGATGACTGGGGTTCAATTCCGGGGAGGAGTAGAAATTTTCCTGTTTGCCACCTTATCCAGACCATGTCTAGGGCCCACCCAACCTCCCTTCCAATGAGTAGAAGTTTCACTTTTTTTGGAGGTGAAGTGGCTAATGTGTGAAGCTGACCACTTACCTACACCTGGAGCTGAGATCAAGAATGCGTAGGGCTACACTTCCACTCTGCCAGAGCTTTTCATGGTGTGGTGCTTAATTAAGTGCAGTATGTGCCAAAAATACAGTACTGAAACTCATGCATCTTGAACATGTAGTGTGTTTGTCATCGGGGCATAGCTCCAGCCGCACTTGTTCTCAGTAGTTAAAAGGAAATGGGTCTTTCGACGGAGGAAAAAGTATTCATAGTTGAGTATTATTTCCGCTTATACGGAAGTGATCGCCAGACAACTCGCTTCCTTGCTTGTGAGCGGCCAGATGTTATCCAGAAACTGCTACATAGTACACGTGTGATGATATGGTGTGCTGTCTCAGCACACGGTATATTAGGCCCCTGTTTCATTGAGGATGAGGAAGGCAATGCTCTTACTGGCACCCAAGAACGCTACAGGGACATGGTGATCAGACCATTTCTTCAGGATTTGAGAAGGTTCTGTTGTGCAAGGGGCCTTCACATGAATAGACAGTGGTATCATTTCATTTCAGTATTGAATTTTTGGTGCATACTGTACTAAGACATCATTCCCTATTTACCTTTATGTTCAGGCGCGATTAATGATTTGACACACGATTTAAAACTATAAACTGTGCCACTTTTCTTGATGTAAGAAATATGCTTGAAGAAGCATAAAAACTCTCCCTAATAACATTATTTGCCATCCACAGAGCCTAGTAACAATTATTTAAGCCACATATCTTTATTTCCTCCCCATATGAGTGCCATTAAAATACTGAAGAACCCAGTTCCAACTTAAAATTTGAACAAAGCAGTAAGCATGATCACTTGTTATAGTCAATTTGGTGTTTACGTGGCTGCCATAGTAGCAAGTTTGCTTCCAACGTGTCACAAATTCTTATACCATTATTTTATTTAATATATACTCATGTTATTGACAATGTATGGTAGGAAGTAGATTAAGTAGTTTTACAGTGGAAGTAGATGACACACATTTATGGTTTCCTGTGGTAATTTCAGTTTACTTGCTCTGTCCTGTATTTGACTTTGTAACCTGTTCTGTGGCATGCCCATGAGACATGGCAGATGTTCAGTTCTTTATCATCATATTCCAGAACCAATGGGCCTAAGGCTCTCTTTTAACTGTCCTGTGTAGTATGTAATACTACAGAGTGCTCTGAAATGGGTTAGATCCTTCAGCAGCAGGACTGGAGTGCAAGCATATCCCAGAATCATACTGTGTAATTCTCACGTTTTTAAAGAGGAAAAACTTGTTCAGAATTGTACCTCATTTGCATCTAATCATGTTACTGAAGTAGTTAGCTTGGAATACACAGCTGAAAACCTCATAAGAACAATAGAGGTTGAAATTATATTTATAAAAAATGTGATTCTAGTGCAGGAGGAATCATGGAATTTCTGTTCTTACTAAATTTCTTCTTATGCATGTCAGGAACTCTTTATATGAACATGGTGCTGTATCTTCTGGTACCATGAAAACAGAATTTTTTGGCATAATACTAATTATGATCTTAAAATAAACTGTATGTCCAACATTTATGTGGCCTAAAAAAATTATACTTATATATACTTTTGGCAGGCTCCTGTGAACACAGTAGTAAACCTCTGGGTTCCAAAAAATATTAGGAATTTGATGAGTGACCAATCAACTGTTAGCTTCTTAAGGAGGACTCAGCTCCACAGAATTAGTTGTATGCTTTGCTAGAAATCAGGGGCATATGAATATTTGATTACAATATATATCTCTTAAGATTACACGTATCTGTTTCTTGCTGAAAAATTGGGTTTGAAGCACCATTTTGTTGAATTTAGGTGAGTGATTAAAACTACCCAGTTCAATCTACATGCTATTTTTAATTCACAGTGTTCTTTTTAAACCGGTTGATTGGTTTTACTCTCGTTGTAAATCTTCATGCCCTCTGTCCGAATTCATTGCAGGAGTATGGGAAGCATTTTCAGCCATCTCTGTCTAACAGCATACATGAGAATTTATCAAGAATTTCTCATTATTTTTTCAGTATAATCGGAAAATTGCACGTTTTCTGTTTAGACTGTACTTGGTATGATATTTCTCTTGGAATGTGCCAGTTAAGGGACTGAGCAAGTTAACATTATAAATTTATAACAGTTTGATATACAAACATGCTGAACCACAACCTGGAGCCATGTCTTAGCCAGTTACTTCCACTTAAGTATGCATTATGAAAGGCTTTGTAATAATGTTCCAAATATATTATTATTCAGGAATCACTGAATTATATTTCACTATATAGTATACTTGTGAAGAATATGCATTTCTGATGATCTGTAGATTTCTTTTTTGATAGGATAATGTTCCAAAATGGTTCTACCTGGCATCAGCATAATATTTCACTTCCCCATGTTAATTCAGTTATGTGGATGGTTTAACCAGTGGTCCACACAAATACTGATTTATCGTATTCAGATCTTCAAAAATATGACCAACAGTTTCCATGTAACATTAAAATATCAGACATAACCAACACATATAATGTAAATATTCTTTCTAAGATAAAAGATATATATGATTATGTTATTTTCATGATAAAATATGATGGAAAAAGAACGTAATGAATTAATATACTGAGCAGTACTAAACAGCCACAAGAAGTGTTGTCAGAAATCAAATTGTAAGTGTCAAAATTTCTCTTGTGTAAATTCACACATGAAATGTATAATACAGTGACTCAGTTATCTGAATCCATGTCAATTTTGCAGATCAACGCAAAACTTCCAGAGGCTGTTACTTTTGGTAATAACTTCATGTAAGAATATAAATGTTGCCTATTCCATCTGTTTCAGTGATATATATATCAGTGATGCTTTAAACAGTCTGTTACAACGAGTAGGCTCCACAGTTCATTGCAGGATTTAACTTCAACCAGAAGTCATTAGATATAATTTGGATTATCCACTGTAGTTCTCCCCTTTGTTGCTGCAAATAATTGAGAGTTCACTATATTGGAGTGTAGCTGACAAAATATAATTGAGCTATTCTTGCCATTAATCTGTATCAATGAAATAATCTTCTGCATTTCTTGCCATACACTGCATTTTATGCTTTGCAAATAATGGTACAGTAATGTGGTAGAAATGAATATCTGTGACGCCAAGGTCAGTGTATGAGCACTGGCATCTTTTTTATGAAACTGTGTTGACTGAAGCTGAAATTAGGTTTAGTACAATTTTTACTTGAGCATATTTGCTAATTGAATTACCACTATAATCCACTGGAAGTAACTATTAATGGTCATTTGTTATATTTCTGAGTTATGCCATCTGCATTTTTCATCCCACTTTCTGAACAGTCTGTGTGAAATCATAGTGGAAGATGGAGCTAGTGACCGCTACATATTCATTACATGTACCTGCCAAGTACCTGGTGTATATGAGTGACTACATGAACAGTTTTGCCAGATTCAACACGTAAATAGGGATTATTGAGATATAATCTGAATACATACCATTACAACAGATAATGTATGTAGAGGAAATATTTATTCTCAGCTGGTATTTGAATTGTCAGTTGTTATTATTTTCATTAATACAAATTAGTAAAGTACGTTAACTTTCCTTAGCAAGCTCCAAGTGATAACAGTTCTTATAATTGCAAAAATATTCTGTAATGTTTCAAGAATGAACCCTGCTAGTTTGTTAACAAAGCATTTGGAAATCTGTTTTAAGAATACTCTTAAGAAATACATACTGCAAGACTGAGTTTCTTGAAATACAGTACTAACTTCACTTGTACACTAGATGGTGCTGAATGAATACTGGTATAAGTCTTTGATGCTCAGCCTTTATTTCATTATATTTACAGGGTTTTCAATTGAAACTATAGTAGCTAATGGCAAATATTCTGAATAGCGGAACAAATAGTAATTCTGTGATTTGTATAGTCAAATAATAGGATACAGAATTTTCTGTCCTATATACTGTAATGTGAAAGAACTGTATTTACATGGAAATAAGTTAAAATATGTACAATTTCTGTAACTTTCATGTTATCAATTTATGTATGCTGCATTATATTTCACTGTTTTTTTTTATATTGAACATTTCAAATTTCACAATTTTTTTCCCTTTCCATATTCCTGCATTCATAGGTTAGTTTTGGTTATAGCAGATCTCAACACAGGATATGTAACAGGCAGACTACAAGAAATTGAAGAGAATTTGTGTAAAATTTGGAATATGGTATCATAAACAGCAAAAGTATTATAAATTGACGCTTATATTCTTCATCATTTGTTATCTATGAAAAATTTGGGTGGATGATTTTATAAGAACTGGGTTTTACCCAAACAAATTTAAATCTTGTATAAAATTCCATTGATTTTGTAAATCTGGCTTCAAGAAAGAAAGGATGATTTTGTAACAGACAGTGAGAGAGACAACCAGATTAACTCTACAACATACCCAGCCTACTATTTGTATGATTTCAAAATTAATGTGTGTATGCCTACACATTTTTAGCAGGTTTGTGCTGATGCTATATAGTCTCAACACTGACAATGTCATTAAAATAACCTAAATAACCTAAAAAAACACGTTTTAGTTTTACTTATCTCTTGCATAATACTAAAACATCATGTTTTCATTTGACTTGTAGTTATTTCATGTTTGTAACATTACATAGTTTTAAGCTAATATTCTGTTAGTCCAGGTTATGGGTATCTGTCTGGGCTGCATTTGAAAATGTCACACAATTTAAATACCCAGAAACAGCAATAACAAATGATGAATGCGAATGTACACAGTGTTAACACAAGACACAAACACTGTCTTCATAAACCAATTGCTAACCTCTCATGCTTTCATAAAAGTGCATATTATACTGGGATCAACATTTTTAATAACCTGCCATCTGATCTCAAAGGTCTTATGAATGAAAAGGCATGAATTAAAATAGCACTGAAACGATACTTAAATACACATTCATTCTACTCTGTTGATGAATACCTATTGTCTAGAAAATAACTTATGTATCTTTAAATAGCCTTGTGTGTAGTCACTGTGTATTCTTGGTCTCTTTTGTGTGAGAACTCCATTGGGACTGTACATATTTTTTGTATTTATATGACATACATGTATTCCACATCCTACAGTCATTTTGACTAATTTTGGATCCATGGAATGCAATGCAATGTAATGTAATGAAGATGGGGTTCAGAATGAAACTCGGAGAAAAATACCTTCTGATAGTGCTTGCTATCTACAGATAGGACATTTGGAACAATACCCACCACATCACAATGTTTTGATGTATGTCACATATATATCATAAACACAGCTAATAAGTGACAGGATAGTCATTGTTGGTGCATTCCACACACTGCATGCTTAGTAATATAAATAAAATTTGACTTATGTTTTATGTATTAGCTGATTGAACTACCAATTAATGGCAGGATTTAGGCACTTTACCACAGATGACATTTTGTGTATACCAGGTACTGATGACAAGATTGAGGGATGCACTGAGAGTGGCACACATTTTCAGCAAAGTGATATCATTATCCACAGTGATCTTGATTACAAATCTGAGGAGAATGTGAAAGAATGTTGAATATGAGACATGCATATGGGAGTATGGCTGACATATGAAAGTTTTGAAAATGGAGAAGAAGAAGAAAGGAAAGCACCTAAACACACTGGAGAAGTATCACACACACAAATATATATATAAGGTGAGTGAGGATGGACTGCAAATGAATGACACACCGACACCCACAACCCTATATTCAGAGTGATACAAGAATTAAATAACAGATTGTAAGAGGAGGACCAGTCCAACTCAGAGAAGCATTCAAGAACAAGACATGCAGCAGAGCACTCGGCAGGAAGGAGCACGACATTCTAACTACGGTGAGTTCACAAGTAAATAACCACATGACACAAAAAGAACTTCACATTAACAAAATTCTAATGAAATTTCACACATGTAATAGCAGCAACACAGAAACCAGCAGTTTCCCTGTTAGATATATTCTAACACCTGATGATGGCCATAAATGTGACGTGTAAATTTTAAATTTAAAACTTAAACATTTTTAAGTTAATAGACTCTTAAAATAAGATTTATAATATGGAACAGTGCAACAGAATGCTACAATACAGTATTGTGGAAGAATGAGAACTTTATCAGCAGAAGTTGAAAAAGGAATTGCCAACGAAATAAATGCATTTTGTATTTGAAATGAACTAGCTGGAGGAGACTGTGAAGTGTAAGCATATGCACATTCACAGTAAAGGGCACAGAGATACAAAAGGAACTACAAGAAATGAGATCTTTGCTTGGGATTTGCTTGTCTTCTGTGGAAGAAGCAAGAGAATCACAGAAACGTTCTTGAACTTTAGAATACTGATGAAACTCGAAGTCGTAACATGCTTGTTGCCTTTGTGGCCATATGGACTAATTTGTAGCAAGTTGTAAAACATCTACTGAGTGGGTGGGTTCTTCACAGTTTCATACTAGGACTGTTTTGTGACTATTGCATTTTCATCGCATATAAACCCAACACACCTGTTAAGTATTAACTAAAAATCATAGCCCTCTGATGCCATGTTATTCTTTATAAACAACTTGAAAGTGTATGATATTAAACAAAGGGGCAATACCTAGTAGCCAGTTCACCAGCAGGCATCATGAGACTGTTTAGTCACACTGATGGTTCAAACAGAAATTTTGGTACCAACAATGTGTATAGTAGTTTAGCACTTCCTAAATATGTCCTAGAAATAAAACTACATGTCTAAGGGATTATGAGGAGAGATCCTTCCAGAATATCTGTCATGGAAAACAGAGCACTTAGATCCTCAGTCTGGATTTTTGGGTTGTATCTTATTTTCATATGTCAAGAGAAGAAAGTCTGTATTACCTTGTTGAAGCAAAACTCTGTGATAAGGAAAGCATGAAGATCTGAACATAATTTTGGACTACAGCATGACCAGAGGCATAGCAGACAAGACGTGTTGCAGATACTCAACAGCTCCTGTAACAAGGTCATCACCAATAATATGTAGGATTTGAGGTCCTTACTGCTGTGGTTAAGACGATTCCTATCTTCTGGTATAAAACGCCACATTCTGGAGAAACATGCTCCCACCATCATGCTCTGCGTGCTGTCTTCTTCATGCTGGTTTCTTGCTTGGCTTATTCTTCTACCCTGAAGCTGGAGGCAACATGGCCCTCCAAAACATCAGATGACTTTCAATGGACTACACAGTGTTATATCCCAAGAAGATATGATTATCACTGCTGCTTTTCCTTCTATTGATAACTGTTGGAGGTATAAATGAACTGCCTTCCTTGCAAACAAAAGCTATCTTCAACTAAATCAAAGAAAAGTTTTTGAAGTTACACTGAAACTAATGTATTGAGTTCGTGAACTCCAAAAGACAAAAAGAACTTCCAAGAAGCATGGTTCATGGGCTGTATGTTGGCGTTAGAATGGATGTGAATTTTGGCCCCCCACAGTGAGAATATTCTCCAGCTATGTCTGCAAGAAATATTAAAAGAAAAAAAAAATTGCTACAAACGTTATAATGATAGCTCTGCTTGAGGGGTTTCATCTTGGTTTAGGCATTGAATTTTAAATGTTTATGTATTACAACACATATAAAAGGTTTAATTATGTACAGAGTGGCCTTCTCTAATGAAAACACTTAATGTACGATTCTTCTGGTTATAATGCAACGAATGCATTGAGTGCCCCATGCGTCCGCTCACATAAAACCACAGGCGCACCAGCTCGGTTGTTAATGACCACTAAAATTCTTTTCTTCTAAATTTCGTTGTATAATTTATGCGTTTGACAATTTTAATCACAGCTCTCAAGCATATTATTAATACCTACTCGAACCGTTATTTCTGAAGTCCTATGTGGCATATGATTGGCTACCCAGATGTGTTTTGAAAGGCGATTTCTTATTGGTGGACAAGTTCTATGAGAGAAGAGGTTTTATTGGCGGACATGTTCTAGCTTCTGTTAAGAAACTCGTCCTGATTGGTTCCTCCTTAACTTGGCCCGAAGGTATAAAAGTGGTTATTTTGAAAAATTGAGTCCTACTTTAGGTCTGGAAGTCCTGTGAGACGGTTGCAGTCAAAGTCTTAATTGTGCAAAGGGTTTCTGTTTCTTGTGCTTCTTGTGTTCCGCTTTGCTGGTAATACTGACATGGAGCCATTTTATTCTCTGGCATTTGCGTTTGGATTGAACTCTCTATTGGAAGGAGATATGTTCGACATTGTTGGAAAACTTCCTGAAGAGATAAGTGTCATGATTCTGAGGTAAGAAAATACTCCTTTTTTTTATCATAGGGTGTGAGTGGCCATAGTATGTAATTTAAATTTGTGTTCCAATAATAAGACATAGAAATGCTAGGAAAACTAAAAATATTATCAAGACACGAAAATAGTTGTGTTACCTCTGAATGTGTTATTTATTAATGAGCGATGGCTTCCCTCACATCGTCTAGTGATAATTCGTTGAAGGAATGAGATCGTTCAGATTTTATGTTTTGGGCTATGTTTAGGGTTTGTTACAGTACCCATATTTTGTTCATTTGTCGATTGTTTAAGCAGAAAGTATGTGGTTTACAGAATGTAAAAGGGTTTGGATAAATGAGGTTCTTTATTTCATTTTGTAGATACGTTTCGTAAACGGAAAGCAGATCGATATTTTACTTTCAACAATACAGCAAATTCGCCTTTTAGAAAACTATAAGCAGCTTCCTGGTGTTTTTTTCGGCGTCGTTTTTATTTCCAGGTTTCTATGTTCACAATTAGTAATTTCGCCTGCAATTAAAAAATTTGACGATTTAACGTAGATATTCTCTAAGGAATACATCCTGTTGTGCTGAGACGGGAACAGTTCTGAAGGTCATTTTAACGTAGATATGCCCACCATTTTGTTTATAGAAGCGTGTAAATGATTCCGTGTTCACGTTCTTTTTATAATTCCAAGTTTCACGGAACATTCAAGTGAAGAGTATTACTCTTAGCGAGAGCAATAGAGAGTATTTTCCTGCATATCAGTGAACTAATTTGAATTAGGTAAGGGTTATAACCGTAACTGGAATAAATTTGGAATAGTTTAGTTTCGTAATTAATGTACAGTAGTTCTTTTTTAACTGAGACTTTTGTCCCAGAATACCAAGAGGCATGATGAAATAACTGTAAATGTTGCATACTCCCAACTTGAAATGCTATAAATCCTAAATCTAATCAAGTTTCAGTTGAAAATACTCAAAATGTCTTTGTCTAAGAAACCATAACTCCTCACAGAATGTCTCCAAATCTAAATTTTTTTATTCTTGGCAGTACAGCCCCAGTGGACCTAGGCCTACCTCCATGAACTTCTCCGTTCACTTCGGTTTTTCTAGAGATTACACATTCGGTAGGACTCCTTGGGTGGGTGATCAGCTTGTCGCAAGGCTTTTACCTGTACACAAGCACAGAAAATCGCACACACACAAACTAAACATCCATGCCCTGAGTGGGATTCGAACCTGTGATCCTGATTTCCAAGCAAGCAAAGACATGCCTTGGACCGCTCGGCTACTGTGACCGGCAAATCTGTATCTCTACACATGTAAAATATATATCTTATGCACTGAAAAACGTACTTTGGAGAAAAGTGTTATGAGACAAATTTTTGTGCAGTTTTTTAGTAGTAAATTTAGTTTATAATTTTAGTCTTCACAGAAAGTTAAATGTAAAATTTGTGGTGTACTGTAACTGAAAGTCATCTTCATGATGCCTTCACTGTATATTGAAGATGATGAAGTAGAATGCATAGAAAGAGGGACTGGTAAGGTTTCTGAAGGATGCTATTTATGCAATTTTGATACAGTGTAACAGCCCTACTCACTATTGAAGATGCATGAAGAAAACTGCATTCCAGTATGTGCATATACATTATATTCTATTCAAATGCTAGCATTCATCCAAATTAAGAGCTAAAAAAAGTATGTTATTGAAGGAATTCAGTTTTCCCCAAACTGCCAGTTAATATTATAGAATTCAAATGTATTTTGAATAAATATTTGCTCTTGGTACATTGTGCTGTTAACATATTCACTGAATCCTCATGTACAATCAGATATATGTATTCCAGAAGACTGATTTCAACTTCCAGATGTATTAGAATGCAGTTTGAATCACTGGAAATGAAGCAAAGAAATGTGGTTCCATTTTACATTTTACAGTTTATATTTTAGATACCCTTGTATTGAGTGTTATGTTTACATAGATTATGGATTAATAAGTGTAGAATGTCCACATCCCTAAATCCTAACAGTAGTAAAAGTTCATGGCATTCATTCATGTACTTCCACCATTATTCATCCAACTACGCACTACTTGTAGAAGCTCATTTATAGTTGGTGCCACCAATCTGTTAGCTTGGCCTCTGCTCAGTAATTGTAGGCAGGAAGGCGAGAGGGATTGAAAACAGGTTATTTATTATTCAAACTGCAAGTTGTTGACAGTGAAAGTGATCACTTGCAGTAGCTGTGTGCTATGCCTTCAACTGGTTCCATGTTGTCTTAGACTGTGTAACCAGATTCAAGCTCATAGATTGGTGGTAGCAATTGTGCTAAATGACAGATCATTCCTACTACACAAGTAATTATTTCATATTCCCTTTAAAGTAATCTTGCTCCCACTAGATTTATCGGGGATAATGTTGTATGTATATTGTGTTTTATGTGTAGAGTAGCATGTCTGGTTGTCTTCTGTAATTAATTTGTGTTCAAAATTTTATTTGCAGAATGTTGGACTCCAAGACCCTTCTGTCTGCAGCTATGGTCAGCAAAAAGTGGCTGAGCTTGTGCCATGCAGATTTGACTCTGCGTACTAGAATCAGGCAGCAGATACATCAGGAAAGAAAGGAAATTTGGAATCCACGTGTTATAGTGAGAACATATCAGAATAACTCTCAGCCTTTAGCAGCCTTCAGTGGAGTCCATAGGATAACTGTTTCAGCTGTATCAAGTAAGTTTTAAACATTAAGCCTTCTAATAATGATACTTTGATATTTATCAGTAGCTCTGGGATAGTAATAATATTCATTTAACCATACATAACACTGTCCTGTGGCAAGCTTTGTGAACATGACAATGAACCTTTGGGTTCTAGAAAAGGCAATGAATTTCTAGACTAGCTGAGTCATTGTTAGATTCTTAGGTAGGTTGTGAAATCTCCATATAGAATTGTAAGACAACAGTTTTGATCATTAAATTGAAGAAAACCTGAAGTCAACATAAAATGGGGATCACACTGCACATTGCATGTGATTATGAAATAAAATGTGTGTTGGTTTCTGTAAAGTCTCAGAGAAGGTCAACCTGCAAATTCATGAAAGAAGCAGTGTAAAGAGGCCAGGTCTATTTCATGGCGTTGTCTCTTTCTTGCACAATATAAACCTGCAAGAAAAATAATGCTATAATGTATCAAGGACATACTTCCTGAGATTACTTCCACTATTCTGTGCATCTTGTTCTATCAGGCAGACAGATACCTCTTCTACAGTGGTCAACAGATTTTGCACTCCATGTTACCATGGTGCCTAAAATTTTGATTGTGACATTTATTATTTTTGGAGTTTAGGTCTAAAATTTTCAGTATTCATGAATTAAAATATTTACATCTCATTGCTTCTAGTTTTTACTATCATGCAACTTCATCTAACAGTGAAACTTGAACTGTTCAGAATATATTATCAGTCTGCAGAAAAGTAATAAATGTTGTGATTGCCATAACTAGTAAGTAGGCTTCCTTCGTGCTAAGTCCTGTCTATAGTGACACTCCCATAACACGTGACAATATCTTATTCTAAAGAGCACTGAATGAAGCTTCGTACATGTACTTTAGTCTTCTGTCAACATTCAAAGTATGTTGAATTTTCATGCATATCACGTTCTGATAATTGGTATAGACTTGTAGAGGTATCTGAGAATGTCTTTGTAATGATGTGAAATTTTTATGAAAGCATTATGCATTTTATAACCACTGACTAATTAGACTCATTCATTCACTTTACATTCTGGCCCTGATTTGTGGACTTGATGACTAGGTCCGTAAGCAGTTGTGGGTGTCTTCTCTTGTGCATTGTTACATTAATGCTGAGCAATTAAGGTCTATTGTCGCTGATATGTGTGAAATATAAAATAGTTGTAAGCAGACTGTCTTAAAATATGCATGTTGGATGTGCATCAGTATAACATTGTTGGTAGAAAACTAAAATAACATTCTGATGTTTGAGAGAATGTTTCATAACGCTGCAGGAACTATGTGTCCATTTGTTTGTTTCTGGGACATTGTATGATATATATGATGTTATTACAGATTGGATTTACTGCCTCTCATCACCATCTCATATCATCACATCATGAATTGTTAGCTTATGAAGAGTGAGTATGATAAGCTTAATTTGTTACTAGACTGGCGAAAGTTCCTTCACTTATATTTTGTTTAGTGGTTTAGCCTTAGGGGATACAAGTAGCTATAGAGGAGTCTCCAGCAAGTTTTGTGGCCGTTTTTATTTGTGAAGAAATTTCTAAGGAGAAATTTGTGTGTTTGGTTTCCAAAGTTGTTTTCATTTTTTATGCACAGGTCATTGTTTAAATTGGTGATTTCAGGTCTCCACAGTATAAATTACAGCTGTTATTTATTTCTGTTAGTTAGCCATCTCGCATGCAACTTGCTTTATAAAACCCATAGAACTTTTAAACCTTTTAAATATTATAAATCTTTTAAAAGTTTTAAAAATCAAGTTACATGTGAGATGGCTAACTCACAGGAATAAATAAGTGATGTGCAACAGGATGCCACAATATAATACAACTGTTAGTCTTTCATATGAAACCTAAAGTTGACAACATTTACATGAGTTCACATTCAATATGGCATTACTAATTAATTACTGCATGTATTGTTACGTTTCATCAGATAAAGTCTGATTTTTGTACCACACACTGGAACTTCTTTGGTGGTTGCAAATGAATGTGTGAAGTTAATAAGGATTCTTCTATAGCTGTGAGAATAAAATAAATTATAGGCTAAGTCTTAAACATGATGTGTTCTCAATTTTTTATGTCAAATTGGTTGTATACTAATATGATACTTACTTCCAGATACTCGCCCAAGACCTGAAAAGATCCAGCTGCCAGTAACCCAACGTCACAAAATTCCAGCTGCAGGACAGTCTCAGGCAGTATCCATGAAGAGAAAATTTTCCAAGAAGCCAAAAGTAAAGAGCATACGGATGTGAGAATCTTTTTCTTTTGAAGAAAAGGTAATAATAAAATAACTACTTCCAGGTATATTCTAGTCATGCCCTAAAATTAGACATGAACACCATTCTTTTACCAACTACAGGAGATATATTACTGAGGAAATGCAACAGTTATGAAGACCAAGGTCCCATGAGGAACTGGAGTTTAGGGAAACTGGTTACTTTTAACGCTCAATCAAAGCTGAAAATTCCCCCTCACACGCATGCACATGTACATGCATGCATACACACACAAAATCATACATGTAAGATGTTTAAAAATAAGACTTTTATTGTTTTGACTTCACCGATTTGGACAAGGGTTTGCTCTCCATTAGTTCGAACAGCTGAAACTTTAATCTCATCAGTTAAACAAGTTCTGTGTTTTATTGATTGCTATCACCTTTATGCTTTCTTTTGCAAGAGTGGTTTTTCGTGTTCTAAATTATTTTTATTATTAAAGTTATGGTATTCTTCATACTTTTTGAGCACTGAATACTACATATAATTTCATTATGCTGAAAGACAGAGTGGTACTATATTCATCACAGTTCTTGTTGGGGTCATTATGATGATTTTCAAAACATGACACACAACAGTGTTTAAAAATAATTACAGCCATATAAATTTCAGTTATTAGGTCTAAGGATCAAATTGTGGGTACCACTATTTCCTTTTAGTCCCAAAATATTGTCAGTGAAATTCCTGACAGCAAGTTAATATTCCTCTTTAGTTTTTAGGAACATGGCTTCTGATCACTAGTACACACTGCATAATATTTGCATTTTATTTTTAAGACATGATCCATAATTTTTGGGCCCATTTTTCATGTTCATACTCTAGCTCCTTGAAATAGTTCTGTGTCAGTTTACCTTTTATTCATAATTTATCACATATGTATGGCAGAGATTGTGGAGTTAATGCTCATAATTTACCAGCCACTCAGTGATGGTTGTAGGTATTAAGAATCTTGTATTATTTGTGGTTAATGTGGAATCTGTTTTTTTTTCAGGTGCAGAACTGAGCAGCCCATGAATACTGAATATGAACTTTGTACATATGTGTGACATGTTGTGCTATATATATATATATATACTTGTATACAATATATACTGTACTTCAACAGGATGACTTTCATTAAATTGATAATATGAATTAAGTTTTGTTTCCAATTCATTTCAGATTTGAGGGGATTTTCTTGATAGTTATCCCTTGAATTATTCAGAATATTTAATACCCATGTACACATTTTATGTGGTTGTAGCTCCGGAACAAAATCTTGCAATAACATGTTTAACAGCATGTAGAGTTCAGATAGTCATGGAATAATGTCCTCTCTCCTTCCTGCACACATTTGGAATGCCCTGTTCATGCACATGTAGGACTGTATGCCTAGATTTGATGATCTAGTTTGTATAATATGCTATGCAGGCTTCCAGATTGTCTGCTCAGCCTGGTATCTTTTCATCCTGCATATGTATATAGCAGAGTTTACCATATTTTCATACTCTGTATGATTGTATGACTCTGTACTTCATGTCTAAACAACTTATGTGATGGTGGTTTCCTATTTGTAGTGATGTTTGCCTTCTGAAGATGGTCCACAGAGACCGAAACATGTAAGGGTGTTAAGTTTTCATGTATTAAAAAACTGACAGGTCACATTGGACGGAGTGATTGATATTTGTAATTGTTAGTGTGACGGACCAGAATGAAACAAATCAAACTGTATGACTAGCTTCCACAGCCCCTCACACTCCACAAAATAAAATTGCGAGTACACTGTTGTGCATGACTATTATGACAATGTGGCAACACTGTATTATTCAGCTGCATCGGTAGACTATAATTTACTTTACTAGCCTCTGTAGCTCTGCCTGGGATATTAAACTCCAATTATTTGAGATTTAAATTCAACGTGCAAGGAACTAAATATTAATGCTGATTCTTAATGAACTGGCTGATTATCTTAATTGGAATATTCTGCGACTCTCCTGAGTCAATTTGGTCAAATGTTTGATCGATGTGTTTGCTGGTAATCTCACACTTGGTTCTGGCCTAATGGTTGAGATATACAATGCATTGGCGCCGTGCATCTTTCCTTTTTTTAAATGTGTGCCAGTATGCTGGGTCAGTTCTTTGCTAGTATGCAACAGTCAATAAATAAGGAGACTGCAGATGGCTCTGCATTTATGCTATGCTATCCTCCAGTATGAAATTCTGTATTGTCAGCGTCAACTCTTACCTTAATATCTTTTCATATATGTTTGAAGTGTTTCTTCTTACCTGTTAAAAGGGAATATAATACATAAATTGTTAATTTCTAAGAAGCAGCGAGACTGAATTGTTATGGGGGTTGAGAGATTTAGCTATAAGATCAACATTTTTATGAATAATATTTTTGAACAAAGACTGCTAATTTAATCCGATCACTTTTTATTGTTTCATGTTCATCTTATCACTGCATACCATCACCAGTACACAGAAGAGCCGTTTTGGGCAAATGCTGTAGATACAAATACAGTACTTTCTCTAGAACTGATAGTGCCTGTACACAAATTTCTCTGAAGATGTGAAATGCCTCAGTCAGTATAGTGACAGGCTATGGGCTGCACACCTGGGGTTTATTCCTGGCAGGGGCAAGGGTTTTCCCTCCTCCGTAGCGTTGAGACCAGCTTCAGGGCCTACCTTGCCTCTTATCCAATGGTTGCAGGGGGCCCTTTCTCTAGTGGTGAAGTTGCCAGTGGGTGAGGCTGGCCACTCAGCTCCATCTAGTGCTGAGGCCAAAAATGGTGCTTATGCCATATGCCTTCATGACCTGGTGCTTAAGCACAGGGACAACTCTACCTTTTTACCTAAATTTGACCACAGGACTGGTGATAGGTTGTAATATCTTGATGAAAGCACACCTTTAATGTATTTAACTTATTATTTTCAGAAAAGGGAACAACAGGTTTGATTGAACAGAATTAATATAAAGTTGTCCCAGTGCTTAAGCACATCAACACAAGCTGAAGATGAATGGAGGGGGGGGGGGGGAATTGGATGTATCCTTTCCCACATTCTTGTTCCCAGCGGTGGATGCAAGTAGATGGTTAATTTAAATTTACTACACATGATTCAGCAAAATTATTTACCAAGAGCATGATTATTGCTTCTAGGAGATGTTAGTCAAGACCTTGGTTTACAAATAAACGCGGAAAACTAAAAGTTACTAACTTATCACCCAAATGCAAGACAAAGTTATGATACAAAGCTTAGTCAAGTACAGTACGTAATATCTCTTTCTTAACAATTTTTGAACTGCACACTGAAATACGAGTATCTCTTTCTCGGAAACCATTTGGAATAGGACATGTATACACTTTTCTGTTTAGAAGGATCGATACTATGATTTCCCGACCTTTCCTCCTGGGACATACTGTATATAAAATATGGGAAATTTGTGTTCTTATTTAAATGTGAACATTTTAATAGCTTTTATTTCTAGCCTGTGTTCTTTATTTGGAAAAATAAATGGAGGCTTATAAGATCATCTTGTTGTCTGTTTGTGTATCCCTCTGTCTTTCCTTCTGTCTGTGTATCTCCTCTTTTTTGTTAGGAATCCTATGAAATCACCTTGCTGTCTGTGTGTGTGTTTCCCCCTATTCTTTTTAGTTTTCTATGCAGTCTGTCTTATTAAATGAAACTGATTAGTTCATCCCAGAACTTTTTGTGTCTAATATGAGATCGCTTTATATTTGTCTGTGTGTTTGTGTGTCCCATCTCACTTTTGAGGCTTCTGAGATCGCCTTGATGTCTGTGTGCAGCTCTCTATCGTTGCTAGGCAACAAGCCTTCTGTATGAGCCCCACTTTTCATTTCTTTCTCTGTTGCGCTAATACGTATATTACTGTAACCGATCAGTCTTGTCCAACTCATCGTAACTGAGTTAGGGGATGTGTAATGTGGGCGGACAAAGCTATCTATATATGGCTCTAGAGCCCTTGTGGACCTTTGTCGCTCTTTCAGTTTCTTAATACATAGACAGTCGGTAGGACTCTTTGGACGGGGGATCAGCCCGTCGCATAACCGCTACCTACACACAGATATCCATGCCTCGAGTGGGATTCGAAATCCCAGTTTCCGAGCGGGCGAAGACGGTTCATGTCTCAGAACGCGCGGCCGGCCACTGTGATCTGCAGGCGAGTATATACATCCGTTAGTTGTGGTAATTATGGAATTGTATGGAATTGGTAACTCAGCTGGTAGAAATCTGATTCGGTCTCGCTGGGCGGAGTTACAGGGAAAAACACAGTGAGTCACTCGTGATAACGGAAGTTTAAGTATTCAGAAGTCATAAGTTGGTATCCTTGAATTTGAATTACTGGAGCCGGCAAGGCGATAGGGTACAATAATATACGGGTAAATCTAGAGGGAGTGTGATCTAAACGAAATTCCCAAATATTGAATAATTTTTAAATTAATTTATCAAGCGATCAAGAAACACGTCGTGTTCTGAAGTGTAAATAATGAACCTCGTGACTACTTGTACTTCACCCCCAAATCGAATATATCCAATCCTATTTGCCAAACTCAACGAAAATCACGTGAAACTAACTAATCCATTCGTTCCCACAGCTGCGACCCCACTTCAACTGGCAGGCCCCTCTAGGCCTGACTTAACAGTGACATTGATTGCTTGCAGCCCAGATTTGTGGCTCCAATTTTCTAAATGGACTCCAAGCTCCACTACATATACACATACCTGTTACCTGACAAAGCAATGTGATATTTATGTATTTCAAACTTACTTTGTTCTGTCATGAAAAGACTGGGAATTTAAATGATCGATCTAAATCTTTCACTTTTATTATCATGTAAATCAAGCCGAATCAATAAATCAAAATTTAAAGAGAACTTATTTAATTTACCTATAAATTTGAGCGAACATATTAGCCTTTCTTTAGCAAATTCAGGCCCCTTTTATGTTGCCAAGATTATCTTCAATAAAGGGGCTGCGCCATCTTGTAATCTGCGGCTAACCACCATGTTTCCCTTGGTACAAGTAGAAATCCAGTGCTTCCTTGTGTTAGAGAAGAACTCGGACCCTGTTGGGCTAATCTGTGTCCTCTACCGCCCATGATTCTGTCATAAGACAGACGGACGGACTGTATGTGCCTCATCAAGGGATAAATACCAGGTTAAAAATGCGTTGATTGTGTCACTTAACGGGCAGGACCAGTTTTATTCTTCATGCCCGTCTTAATGTTCTGTGTTACTCACAGCGATACGTGATACTGAATTATTTATTTCATACAATGTACTTCCGTCTACAGTGCTACTTATTATTGTTCCCTTTCCATCCCGCAACATGTTTCGGCCGCACACGGCCATCATCAGGTGTTTATAATTCGCTATAACTGTTGCACTGTGTGGTATGTCCAACTTCTCATATCACATGTGAATGCAATATCTCTTAATTTAAAATGTGTGTAAATGGATTTTAATTAAAATCAACAAAATTAGTTAAAATTTCAATATTTTGTTTGGGGTCGTCATACATTCATCCAAACGATATTGTGTCATGTCTCCGTGTTTGGATTCATTTGCGTAGCGGTCTGGGTGTTTGTGTGTTACTGTGTAGTTCTCATGTATGCCCCTTTGGCTGTAGGTTCTTCACCTTGACCGTGAATTAGTGTTGTTTACCGTTCTGTGTATGTGTATGTTTGTAGGGGACAATAATAAGTTGCATTGTTGGCGGAATTATATTGTATGAAATAAATAATATATTAATGCATCGAGAATCTTAAATCCGACACTGAATCACTTTGAATTTTTATTTATGTTCAGTTCTACACTTTTCAACGTCTTTTTCTTAATGTAGGGTATAAGTTTATTACCAGTAAGTAAAGTAAAGGTATCCCTGTAGCAGACCGTGGAGGCCCATAGGGTTGTGAGATGTTGAGGTTCCCACATTTTCTAGACAATTGGCTCATAGATGGTGGCAAGGTTGTCAGCCCTACACGCCGGCCGCCCTTTACCTCCAAGAATATTAAAAATATATTGCTAGTACTCATTTCTGTTAGAGGCTGAGTCAACCCCAGGGCCATAGTGCAGCTGGAAGGATTAGGTTAATTGAAAAAATCCAATGACTTAATCGGGACTTGAACCCGCAACCTTCCGGCTTATAACATGGTGCCTCAACCAACTACGCTACCGCTACCGCTGTTTTATTACAAATACAAGTACAAATATTATATTATATTGTGTTCTTATAATATCGCCCTAGAAATAATGGCTAGCTCTACATACTCCTGCATTTACAAATTTTCAGCCGTTTTCATAATGCATATTTGTCACTCGAAATATACAAATATGTACGTCTGCGCACTCGCAGCCACAAACTCACACAGTTGTCATGGTTTCAATATTTATTCAAAGAATTAATTTAACATTCTCAAGAAAGAAGGAAACACAGTCTCACCGTACCTATTGGCACCTCGACACATTTGATAGAATTCCACCCTACAGCTGCAGGTGAGGTATTCATGCAATGATTTCGGGACCTATAATCAAATCATGATTCTCCTTGTTAGTACTGCTTGCTTTAGTGGATTTTTTAATTTATAACGAGCTGTATATATTCATGAGAACTTTGCAATGGGATGAGATGCAGCTCCAAGATAGGTTACAATAGATTCCNTATGTATATATATATATATATATACATATATATATATATATATATATATATATATATAAAACAAAATATACAAAACTACAATTTTTCCTGTGGTTCTGTATGAGGGTAAAACTTGGTCTCTGACATTAAGCATTAAGGGAGGAACATAGGCTAAAGGTGTTTTATAACATGGTACTGAGGAGATTATTTGGGCCGAAGAGAGATGAAGTGACAGGAGGTTGGAGAAAACTGCATAATGAGGAGCTTCATAACTTGTACTCTTCTCCAAGTATAATTAGAATACTCAAGTCAAGGAGGATGAGGTGGGCAGGGCATGTAACACGAATGGGAGGAAAAGAGAAGTGCATGTAGGAACTTGCATGTGCAAGTTAGGAAAGCCAGAAGGAAAGAGACCAATATGAAGACCAAGACGTAAATGTGTCGATAATATTAAAATGGATCTTACAGAGACAGAATGGGGTGGTATGGACTGGATTGATCTGGCTCAGGATAGGGACCAATGGAATTTTCTTGTGAACGCGATAATGAATCTTTGGGTTCGATAAAATATTGGGAAGTTCTTGAATAGCTGCACAGCTGGCGACTTCTCTAGAAGGGTTCAACTCCACGAGGTTAGTTAATATAAATATATGTCAAAGATATTATTTATGACATTATTCTGTTGGAATGAAAAATTTTGTAATCTTCGCCAAAAAAAAATGATAAATAAGTAATTAGTATTTTCAGCTGCCGAGATCAAGGAGCCAAGAATGAGGGGGGGAATATATTATTAAATTATGTGTAGATACGAATTCTGAACGAACCTTTTTGTTATATCTGATGGGACTATCTCGTAATTCGCCTGGAGGAAAGACAAAAGAAAATCATTATGAATACGTAGGATTTAATGTGTGATTCGAACTGAGTGCTTTCCTAACACACGTCTTGAGATTTGCCGCAGTATTGTATTGAAGTACTACATGTATACACACGGATGCAACCTTCTCATATGTTATAGTGGAAATTAGTAATCACGTATATGTGAATAGAATGTACTTAGCCACTGTTGCAATTCAACAAAACAATCTGCTGCTCTTGTTGGTCGAAATAAGCTCTATGTTCCCAGTACTGAGATTTGCAATATGTCGGTGCTTGTGTTTGCTCTCGACTGAATACTTGCTTCGCTCTGGCCATTGATGTTCCTGCATGAAAATGAATGCGTGATGTGGAAGTGTAGCCCGTACTGAAGTACTTGTAAGGTTGGCTGGGACTGGTTCACTGTTCGACTGTTAGAGAAACGCTTTGAGGACGGAGAATAATGAATACAGCGTGCCCCAAAAGTCAGTTAATTTAAAGCATTCTCTCATATTATCGAAAATGTTCAGAGTTAAACCTGCTAGTCAGTCTGTAGAAGTGTATTACAGCTTTGTGAGTTGGTGCGTTTAATTCTTGTAAATTCAGTAAGTAATAAAGCAATTTCTAACGTATTCACTGTCAATTTTTCTAACCAGTTAAATGAATTTTGGGGCAACCTGTATTATGCTACTATTTCATATTTACCTATTAAATATTTATAGCTCTTCTGCCGCCCGTCGATTGTTTAACAACACTGGTTATATTGCAGATGTAATTTAGCTTCGAGTAATATAAAAGATGATTATGTTCTGGGGAAATGAGAGTTTTTGGTAGGGAGCGCTCGTGGCCTGTTTGAAGATGCTCTCACGGGAGTGATTAAAATCACAAAAGCATGAGAGTATTTGGTTTCCAAAGCTAACTTTTAACACGGGAACTCCAGAATACTAAGCGGGGTTTCTAACCTCTCAACAGCATCTATCGATCTCCCATAAGTTCGTCTAGTCTGCTAAATATTCAGTCTGTGTGTGTGACAAAAATAATGAGTTCATTCCTTTTGAGTAAAATATTAATTGGTTTCAATGTTGACTTGCTATTCAGGATGCCTAATTATGGTTGTTCTCGCGGGCCACGGGTTCCTGAGTTGTATTTCATAAAGACACCAGTGGCCGCGCTGTTTATGGCTTGACATACGTATCTCCGCCCAGTCAAGCACTGAGATCGAGGGTTCGAATCAACTCTAGGCATGGATGTCTGTCTACGTGTGTTCTGTGTTTGTGTTGTCCTGTGTAGGTAGCGGCCTTGCGTTCGGCTTGTCTCCCGTCCGAGGATTCTTACCTACTCTCTACAAGATTTCAGAATTAATTCTGAATGGGAACAGGCCACATAGCCTAAGCCGTCAAGGTATGAGAAATAAACTATTGTGCTATTACTCTTATTTGCCATTAACTTTTACTTAGTGACACGGATTTTTAATTTCTTTATTGCGTAATTTAATATACTAATTTGTATCAATATGTAACAACATATGTGTTAAAAGTTATCAAATATTAACTTTATTGTTTGTATGCTGTTGTGTCATGTTGTGTGATATTCTGGCCTTCAACACAACAGATATTTAATATTAAACAATGAAATTGTTTACGTTGGTTTTGTTTAATAACTTCTAAATATTTTCATCCATATTCTGGAACACCCTCTGGAAGGTTTACTAAATATATCTCACGATATTGAAATACCCTCATATTGATCGGCATTAGTGTTAATCGTTATAATTATTATAATACATGTATTTATTACTAAAATGTATAAAATATCTTAAATTTTAAAAGTCCTCTCTTCGTTACAATGTCCACATTGAAGCCAGGAACAATACATAAACAAACGTCCACACGGTAAGTAGCACACAGCACACTGTAAAAAGGATAACAGTCAATTTACGACGTAACATTCAAGAAGATGAGAAGAAGCACAGATAAGAAACTAAAATAACTAATAATAACCTTAGATGTGAATAGTAGCAATAACATGTTAAAACAACTGCAAACCCCGGAAGATAAACACAACCTATAATACGCGACAAATAACACAGAATTTGACATCATAAAGACGATAGAACATTCAATTTTTTTTTTACAAATTTTAGTCATTATTACATTTATTATGGTGATTAACACTAATATGGATCTCTATTAGGATATTTCAATAATGTGAAACATGTTCAATTAAACTGCCTGAGAGTGGTCCAAAATATGGACCGAAACATGTAGCAGTTATTAAGTAAAACCAATGTAAACGTTCGATTACTGTATTTTGAAATATTTGTTGTGTTGTTGGCTAGAATATCGCACTATCAGATATTACTTTGATTTCTCTGTGGTCAGTATTCATGGCTACAGATCCAGAGGGCCGGGTTCGATTCCCGGAGCTACCAGATTTTTTCTGAGAAGTAGTGGGTCTGGAACGGGGTACACTTAGCCTCGTGATCATAATTGAGGAGTTATTTGAGGAAATAGCGGCTCCGGTCTAGAAAGCCGAAATTAACTGCCGTAGGGATTCGTTGCGCTGACCACGCGACACCCTCTATCCGCAAAAGTTGGCACTAAACTTCGCCGACAAGCGGCGGTCGCTCGGTCGGTAAGTTCGCTTGCGGAATAAAATCACAAAATTTCTTTCTTGTATATTATATATACAGTAAGGACAGTCTACGCAACACTATTTCTGAAAGAACAACAAAATAGACACTAATGCTTCAACATATTGTTTTTATTTGTTGCGTGAGCAACTGTATATATCATATATCCTATATATGACACACAGCAGGATGCATACTATGAAAATAATTTTTAGAAATGCAGATTACAGAACTAGTAAACAGAAAATAATTATTCTTTCCAAAAACTTCAAAATTACACAACAATTCACTCTTCTGTAGATTGTAGACCTATGAAAGTACAGCATAATGCATAGGTGGATGTCGGCATTCGTTGAAACTTAAAGTGAAGATGAACTTTGTAAGGCTGGACATGTATTTTACTAGAAAATCGAAAATTTAACTGAGTCCTTATCTAAGAAATCTGATTAGCTGGACAGTAAACACTTTAGATGATAGGGTATGTAGCACAAATGGGATAGATGAAGTGCATACAACGCTTTTGTTGGAAAGTGTTTGCTGAAAATATCAGTTGGTAGACTTAGGCGCAGCTGGGAAGAAAATAATTCAATTGACATTGAAGCACTTAAATGTGAGGGTTTGGAGGAGATTCAACTGACTTAGGTGAACATGGTGACCCAATGCTCTATTGTCTGGATACTGAAGACATCGTAAAATAGCACGCGAAAGAAATCAAGTACACGATAGTAAACCTTCAAGTCTCACAAAGGGCGGAAAGGAATATTAGCTTCTAGAAATAGATTTTGCCCTATTTGTTTACACTCATATATACACTATATTTCACTCTGAAAGCAGAAAATACTTTTGAGAGACCAGGAAATTCCTTTTAGTGAAGTGTAGGAGAGGCAATTTTCCGTCGTGCGTGCTGTGATTGCAGTTCGTTCATCCTGCGGGCAGAAGCTGGATTAATTTTGTTGCTGGGTACTTTGAACAGTGTTTTGAGAATGATTCGTGAGAGTCTGGCGAGACAATGGATTACGCTTCCCACCACTTGCCAAGTATAAATCCTATTTCACCCCCTCCCTTTACCCCACTCTCCGTGTGGCGCAATTTGAATGATTACTTTATACTGAAATTTGCTGTTAGAAATAATTTTCTGTGGAGCATTTCATTTATTAACGTTATTGCCACCTTTGGAATGGCATAGCCGTAACATATTTGTAATCCTTTAAAGCTTTGGGATCGTATGTTGAGTGACAACCAGAAAAGTTTCTGTTGGCCTAATTTGAGTTCACTGGCAGTGATTTAAATTCATACGCCGACATGACTACTGTGTCAGGGAGTTTCATAAAAATTGGCTCTATGTCTACAAACTATTAAGAACATATAGGCCTGCAAAAGCTGATCATATTAAGTGGTGCTATCCAAAAGTCCCGATATATGTTAATAACAACTATTGCGTCTTATCTGGATCTTACTCGGCATCATCACCTTCAAAGTAGCAGACAGAAATCCATACACTGAGCCGCTAGTACCTGATGCTAGCCCTTTTGAGGTCGAAAGTGCTATTGCAAAATTGAAACGGTATAAATCGCCAGGTGGTGATCATATTCCGGCAGAACTTATTTAAGCAGGAGGCGAAACATTACGTTCGAAGATCCACAAACTAATTAGTACTTCTATTTGGCATAAGGAAAAATTGCCTCATCAGTGGAAGGAGTCTATTATTGTACCAGTGCACAAGAAGGGCGATAAAAGTGACAGTAGTAATTATCGGGGGATATCACTGCTATAAACTTCACATAAAATTTTGTCCAATATTCTTATTTCAAGGTTAAGTCCATATATAGATGAAATTATTGGGGATCATCAGTGTGGATTTCGACGTAACAGATCAACTACAGATCAGATCTTTTGCATTGTCAGATATTGGAGAAAAAATTGGGAGTACAACGAGAGAGTACATCAGCTATTCGTAGACTTCAAGAAAGCCTATGATTCAGTTAGGATGGAAGTATTGTACAATATTCTGATAGAGTGTGGGATACCCATGAAACTAGTTAAGTTGATTAAAATGTGTTTAAACGAAGCGTATAATAAATTCCGTATAGGTAAACATTTGTCTGCTGAATTTCCTATCCAGAATGGTCTAAAAAGGAGATGCTTCATCGCCACTGCTTTTAAACTTTGCTTTAGAATATGCCATTAGGAAGGTCCGGGGAAACCAGGTTGGACTGAAATTAAACGGGTCACATCAGCTGTTGGTCTATGCCGATGATGTGAATCTACTGGGTGATAATGTAGATACCATAAAGAAAAACAGAGACACTTAATTGACGCAAGTAAGGAGGCTGGCCTAGAAGTAAACACAGAGAAAACTAAGTATATGTTGCTGTCTCGTCACCAGAATGCAGGGCAAAATCAAGACATAAAAATAGGAAACAGATGTTTTGAAAATGTGGCACAATTCAGATATTTGGGAACAACGATAATAGATGGAAACCTGATTCAGGAGGAAATTAAGAGGCGATTGAACTCGGGTAATGCTTGCTACCATTCAGTCCAGAAACTTTTGTCTTCTCGTCTGCTGTCCAAAAACATAAAAATTAGAATATACAAAACTATAATTTTGCCTGTGGTTCTGTATGGGTGTGAAACTTTCTCTCTGTCATTACGGGAAAAAATAGACCGAGGGTGTTTGAGAACAGGGTGTTGAGGAGAATATTTGGACCGAAGAGAGATGAAGTGACAGGAGGTTGGAGACAACTGCATAATGAGGAGCTTCATAACTTGTACTCTTCTCCAAGTATAATTAGAATGATCAAGTCAAGGAGGATGAGGTGGGCAGGTCATGTAGCACGAATGATGGAGACGAGGAATGCGTATAGGATATTGGTGGGAAAGCCAGAAGGAAAGAGACCA
>NW_019741976.1:2193804-2232022 GCF_002891405.2 Cryptotermes secundus | reverse complement strand
TGCCATCAGTCCCTACTCAGCCAGCGAGTTCGGCCTCTACTGGCTCGGCAGTATCTCGATGCTTCCCCCATCTACCAGAGGCGTTAGAGACTACTGTTGGGCGGGAAATGTCCCGAATTTGGCTCAGTGGTCCCCTTAGGACATAATAAGATATAAATATATGTAGATATATATACATATAAATTTCGAAGAAGGGGGGGGGACAGAAGAAAGGAATTAAAACAGAATTAGAATAAAGAAGCTTCTGGTGCCGAATTCTTGATTTCTTTTTTCGTCAATCATTGATCTAAATCCGGAAGGCTGCTGTGTTATAGCAAAACACCGATAGCAACTGCTCCCCAAAAAAAAAATCTGATAATGTTTATTTCCACATCAGATGAAGCATTTGCGTTTTCTTTAGACTTCCCTTTAATCCCGTCCGTTTCTACGTCCGACTCTTCAGGTTCCACTGAAATAACAATCCTCTCCATTGTCTGGTTCATTGCAGAAAACACTGAAATATTATAATTACTGTAATAATTCAGTTCAAGGTTCTATTTATTTTCGTGCTGAACTCAGCTACCAACAGCCAATTACGAAGTCAGCGCAAATAATAACGACAATAAAACAAACACCAGGACAAAGCAAACAAGCGAATATAGAGGCGGAACGGTTTACAAAGGATTAACAAAGCTTAGTCTCGTAGATAAATATGTTAGTTTTCCTTAGGAATCATATCATTTCAGTTTTACTACTATTCAGTATCATAGAATTAAGAGTGCACAGACCTCATGTAGAATGAATATCAGACTGAAGCAAATGCGATCCGCAGGAAAGTTAATTGCACGTAGATTTTATATCATCTGCAAAAAGTAGGTACGTGTAGTAGCTAATTACATTACATAAGTCATTAATAAACATGTTGGGGAACGCCGGAGAATATTTCGAAAGGATATTAAATAGTTTCAGAGACACGGACCCGGGATTGTCTGTTGGTTAGGTAACTGCGAAGCCAGTTTACAGAATCACCACAAAGTGCAAGAGTAGTAAGTTTAGGAAAAAACATGCTACTGAAAACCATGTAAAATAAACAAATAATAAAAATAAGGTAATTCAATTCTTTATTATTTATGTGTCGAGTCAACAGCTACAAGGACAATTACAGACAGAGCACAGTGTAGATGCAAGTAATTACATTATGGACAAACACTACATAAAGTCAAAGACTAATTAAAGGTAAGCACTGGAAGGAAACCCCATTAATGCAGACAAGTAAACAAAAAAACAAACGAAGTAATAACAATAATAATTTCATTAACACAAATCTAAGTTGTTATTGAGAATTGAGAAATATGAAGTATAATATTTAGAAATAATAATCCAATATAGTTTAATTCTTTATTATTTATGTGCCTTGTCAGCAGCCACAAGGCCAATTACAGACAGAGCACAGTGCAGATGTGGACAAACATAAAATCGAAGACAAGTTACAGTCAAGCACAGGAGGAAACAACGCATTAATATAGAAAGTAAATAATAATAATAATAATAATAATAATAATAATAATAATAATAATAATAATAATTCAATTCTTGTTTACATACGTACAAACTTAACAGCTCAGAGGCCAATNTAAATATAATTAAAAAACAAATACAAAATTTGGGAGTTGCACAATTACAATAATTAATAATAATTCCAAGAAAAATTAAAGTTAAAGTTAACAGGAGAGAACAACAAAATAAGACCACAAACACAGAAGTAATATTAAGAGTATCATTAACAAATATTATTAACAATTTTAGGTTCAGTGTCATTGACAGAAACTGTTCCGATTGCAAATATGTCGAGATCTTTACCCACCGCGTTGGCAGCATAGGCGCCCCGAGCAGAAGGACAGTGTTTATTAGAGGGACAAACACCAAACTTTTCAAGGGAAAATGTTGCTCCCATCATCAGGGTTGAAATATGCAGTTAAACCTTGAAGATGGAGGCACAATTTACCCCGAAACGTCGAAATCCGGCTCTAAGTTACCTGGCACCACAACCCAGAAGTCTAGGGTCTGTACCAACAAATATTTGAAGCTGTAGTGCGACCTGCCGCAGCCTTCATAGCATAATTACGATTGGAGTGAACTACAGAGAAGCTGTTTGTATAACCTACAGTAAGCTTAAAAGTTGTAGCTGTTCTTTCACACATTGAAAGACGTTTTAAAGAGAGCGTTATATTTCGTTTTATTCTTTGGAAATACGTGAAAGAAAAAGACCGTTGAACTTCTATTTGAGGTTTCACGCAATCCTGTTCTTGACTCCTATAAAAACCCACAGATGAACTGTGAAGAAGCATTTATATTGCACACTGACTCTCTCCGCATGCTGTAAAATGCATTCTTTGCGCCCCTCAAAAGCGAGGAAGATTTTTATGCTGTAGTTCGAAACTTTGATATGCAGGGAAAACTTGCTACAATGCCAGACTCTTCCTTAGCTTAATTGATCAAATTAGAATTTCTAAGACGGGAGTCTGAAAGGAAGCAAAGTTGCAGGGCGAGTGCAGCATATAATTTGATTGTTTTGACGGTGCCGTGAGAACGCGGCCGTTCTAGTCGCCTGTCTAATTTGCAGAGGTTACAGGTTTCACTGCAGTAATGGAAGTAAAGTAGGACTAAAGTAATTGCCGGAGTACAAACAGTGTTGGAAGCAGTGCGGCAGATTTATGGCGCTAGAGTGAGCTGTAGCTTTTGGAGTCCAAACATGAAATTAAAGTCCTTCAAGGAAACATTGTTTTGGTAACCAAAATAAATGCTTATTAGTGAGAACAGAATTTACAATTATTGGAATAAACGTTTCAGCTGTTTTCAGAGAAACAGATTGTTTAGTAAGAAAAAAATTATAAAAAATAATTTTTAAATTTCCGATGTGCTTTTTTTCTGTTGTTATAAAACTAATTCAAATAACGGGGAAAAAATATAATTTCCTGTTCTTTTGCCGAAATTTTTGTATGTGGCACTTTGAAGTTTGACCACGTATTTAAATAGAAATTCCGCATATGTGGGACAAGAACTTTTCCCGTGGCGGAATATCTCGTCCAAAGCACTTAAAGACGGAAACAATGCGCGATATATTTCGTCATAAACAAGTGAGTGCTTAAGAGAATTATTATGTGAGCTATTTTCAGCAGCGGAGGAGTGGGCACGTTCCGACCCAGTTAAAAGACAGGCGCTTAGTGCATCAGGGCCGCCCAAGCTGTAGCTCACGGACAACATGTTGCCCCCGACACAGAGTTATGTTGTCCGAAGAGACATTTGAAATAATGAAAAGACTGAAACCTTTCCTCGGCAAAGGCAGGGTAGAATGCCGAAGCAGTTCCATCTGAATCCGGGGGAACTGTGAAAGAAAAGTCACCGTCACATCCACTTTAACTGGTAGCCCTAAAATGAATCCTTCTGACGTGCATATGAAGAAAATCGTAAGATCTACTTTTGTAATTCGAACCGGCTATAAATTAAAAAGTTATATGCAGTTTGTCTCGCTATTCCATAAATATAAATTGTTTGCCTGTTCTTTAAGGCGTTTTTCTTTTTCGTATATTATAATCTAATTTAGCTAAGCTTACACGCCTGCCTCCAAACGAACTACTTTAGGCAAGACACAGATTTTTTTTTGTGATTGCAGTGATAACATATTTTAAAGTGACCAGCAGCATGAATTTGGAGCAAGAATTAAACTTTTTAAAGACCATTTCTGTTTCCATCATCAGCGAATTGTGTTGAATAGACGCCACACACCTTTTGTTATGAAGATATGAGCACTCCTGCCCCGTGCAAGCGTGATTCTCAGTCTGATATTCGCATGTCCCTCCGTTTGAAATGTTTTAAATGAATGTCGACAATTTTCATGTGGAAAACAAAACTTTTTATGACTTAAATTTCCTTCCGTTTTCATGTTAATGTGCGAATGAACTCAGATATATATATATATATCATGTGCAATTTCAAGATCTGTAATTTGAGGCCTTAAACAATTCTGGTGGAAATTTATTTCTTACTTTTAAAAATTGCATCACAAATACTGTAAACATTTTATTGGGTTTAAAGAGGGTAATAATTTAATCCTTTCCAAACGGGTTTTCATTGAAAAATGTTCTTCTCTTAGTTTATTTCCGTGGTAAGATACTTTCTATATTTGGAAGCTCTCATATATCTATGGTTGGCTATAAATATGTATAGGGTTAACGCAAGAGCTCTCTTTTGTTCATAATATCGAATGGCAGAGAGATACAGGCCAGAAGAGCTAATGTTTTCAACGAGATCTCTCGTACAGAGGATAGACAAAGCGAATCAATAATTTATAAGTGTGTTAGATAAGAAAGTAAGAGTCTTGTTTTGGAACCCGGGCGTCTCCAATTTTATCGACAGTTTTCTCTGTAAAATTATGACTAGAAGAGGAGACGAATTTACTTGTTCAAGGGATAAGCTTAAAAGGTTCTGATGAAATCTGAAGATATCTGCCTTCCTCAACGACATAACCTCAAATCTGAGAATTTTCATTCCTCATTTCTGAGGTCAGAGAATACAAAATTACGAATTACATGGGCTTTCTGTTGACATACAGCTTATCGCTGGCCCATGGGTCTCGGAGGTTTTGTGTGTCTGTCCTTAATACTCGTATAGTAACTCGTGTTGCACACTGGCGAAAATTGGCTTCGGAGAGCAATTCAGCTTTGTTCCGTGCTGAGGTTTATCACACTTCATATCCATGCTTATACTTTTTTGTATTGCTAGTGGGATGGGACTAAGCCCCTTGTACTGCGGCCACTTTGGCCTATTGTACCTGCCCCAGATGATAGGTGAGGGTGATTGTGGAGCAATTTGTGATAGAAGATTGGCAGGGGAAACCGAAGTACTCACAGAAAACCTGCCCCAGCGCCACTTTGTCAACCACAAATCCCACTTGACCAGACCCGGGCCGCCGCGGTGGGAAGCCAGCGACTAACCGCTTGAGCTTACTAGCATTGGTAGTGATATTACTTACCTCGCTCAACAGTTGCGAAGATAAAGGTTTCGTGAAATAATAAAGGGCTTCCAAGTCAGTTTTGTGTAATGTACCAATATAGTTTTGTAAATGTTGTATTTTAGCGTCCTGTTGCACTGATTCGTATCCATAATGTGTATATATTAACCGTCTTTTAGTGCATACAATTTCACTTGTCACTTCACACTACATGTTTCGGCATCATTCTGCATCCTCAGGTGTATTAATCACGTTAAACCATTGCACTGCCTGCTATCAAGTGTCCATTTATAAAATGATATAAAATGTGTGTTCGTCCTTGTTCAATAATAAAATTTAATTATTAAAACTTTTTAAGATCTATCATCTTACATGTCGTGTATCCAACTCGTGTGTAATGCCAATCATCCGCAATGGGAGTCGTTCTTCTTATGTTTTAATTGTGTATATACTGTGTCTTATGGTATGTCTTTCTTATGTGGCCGCGTGCGTTGTATTGTTGGACGTATGTGTGTGACACACACACACATACGTCCAGCGGCTGGAAGGATTAGGTCAACTGAAAAAAATTCAATGACCTCATCGGGACTTGAACCCGCGACCTTCCTGCTTGTAGCATAGTGCCTCGACCAACTACGCTACCGCATGTGTACATCATCTAAAATTCGTGACTGACTTTCTTTCGTATCGCTCTGATCAACAAAAATGCAAATTTTTTCTTCTTCTAATTCGAAGGCCATGGAAAGTCATGTGCATAGAATGGACAATCACTCACATGTACAAGATTTGAGCCCGGCACCTCCTGAATACTACGAAGGTCTTTCGCCTCTAGCAATATTTGGACTGAAGAGAGATGACGTGACAGGAGGCTGCAGTAAACTGCATAATGAGGAACTTCATAACCTAACTTTTGCCAAGTATAATTAGAATGATCAAGTCAAGGAAGATGAAATGGGCAGGGCATGTAACACGAATGGAGCGAAGAGGAATGCATGTAGGATATTGATGGAAAAGCCAGAAGGAAAAAGAGGCTACTAGAAAGATTAGGACGTAGGTGAGTGGATAATATTAAAATGGATCTTAGATAGCAGTAACTCTATTATAATCATAGTAGTAGTAGGAATTGTAATAGTCATACCGTCAGTAGGTGTATTAGCAATAGTATCAATAGTTGTAGTTATAATCGCAGTAGTGTTACATTGGCTGTAACAAACAGTCCGAAAGTTTTCTTTGAAAAGAATAAAATAGCAAGTGCTATTTTTTAAATAGTCATACATTTTGCCTAAGAGCAACTCATCTAATGCCTGATTGTAGTTTAATGGAATTTCGCGTGAGTTACGGATTCATATTTGTAGAAATTTATAAAAACGACAGGAACAGGTGAATTCCCGCTGTTGGCTGTCTTGAAACTGTACGCAGTGCATTGCAGATCGAGTGGGAGCACAGTTAATTGAAGCGACATGTAATTTGTAAAATTTGGTGTTCCGTAGAGTGATTTAACTTTTTTGTTTAATTTTTAATCAAAACTCGTACAATATAAAACCCACGTTACGGTTGATTTATTAAATACTGACTAGTCTTCCGTCGCCTAGAAACTCCACCACCCTCACAGCTGTGAATCAATAGATCTCTTGCATTTCGATTCGCAAGATGAATTTCTTACTCCTAGTATGTCACATACATTTTATAATCAAAATAAAATTAAATATTTGAAAAATGATGTAAAGTTGCTTGAACACATTGTCAGACCAATAGATAACTAACTGACTTGATGGAGCTGGGCCTTTCTTGAGAAGCCGTCAGTTTTACAGCTACTCAATACATTTCCAAAACGTTATGGACCGTGAAGGTTCATTATCGTGTTCACAAGAGTCCTCCAGTGTCCCTATCTTGAGTCAGATCAATCCAGTCATCTCTCTGAGCTCTATTTTAATATTATCCACCCATCTATGTCTTTTTCTTCCTAGTGGTCCCTTTCTTTTTGGCTTTCCCTCCGATATCCCCTATGCATTCCTGCAAAATTGTACTTTGCGAAGAGTACAAGCTATGAAGCTCCTCATTATACAATTTTCTCCAGCCTTCTGTCACTTCCTCTCTTCGGTCCAAATATTCTCAACATCATGTTCTCAGACACCTTCAGTCTACGTTCCTTCTTTCCTTAACGTCAGAGATAAAGTTGCACACTCATACAGAACCACAGGTAAAATTATAATTTTGTATGCTCGTATCCTAATTTTTATGTTTTTAGGCAGCAGGCAGAAGAAAATGGTTCTGGACTGAATGGTTGCAAGCACTGGCCAAATTTAGTTCCCTCTTAATTTCCTCCTGAATGAAATTGTAATTTATTACTGTCGTTACCGAATATGTGAACTGCATGTCTTCAAAGGATCTCTTAGCTATCCCTTTGTCACGATTTTCCTGCATGCTGGTTATGAGACAGGCAACATAGGAGTATACTCAGATTTATCTGCGTTTACTTCTAGACCAACCTCAAATAAAGTTTCTGTGTTTTCCTCTATGGCATCTGTATTATCACCCAATAGGCTCACATCATCAGCATAGACAGCAGCTGATATGTCCCACTTAATTTCAGTCCCACTTGGTTTTCCTGGACCTTCCTAATGACGTATTCTAAATTAAAGTTGAAAACCAGTAACATTAAATCATCTTCTCGTTCTGGACTATTCTGGATAGGAAAATTATCAGACAAATATTTACTATACGGAATTTACTATATATTTCAATTAAACACATTTTAATCAGCCTAACCTGTTCCATGGATATCCCACACTCTATGGAAATATTGTAGAATACTTCCTTCCTAACCTTTATTTAGCCTTTCTTGAAGTCTACGAATAGCTCATGTATTGTCTCGTTGTACTCCCATTTTTCTCAAGTTTTGACGAATGCAAAAGATCTGATCTGTAGTTGATCTGTTACGTCGAAACCCGGCCGCGCCATAGCTCAAGCTGTTAGTCTCTGGCTTCTCACCGCGGCGGCCAGGGTTCGATCCCGGGTCTGGTCAAGTGGGATTTGTGGTGGAAAAGTGGCGCTGGGGCGGGTTTTCTCCGAGTACTTCCGTTTCTCCTACCAATCTTCATTCCACAAAATTCTCCATCATCATAATCACCTGGGGCAGACTACAATAGGCCAATCAGTGGCCGCCGTGCCGAGTGGACCCAGTTGGACTCCACCCCCCACTAAGCGAATTAAAAAAATTACGTCGAAACCCACACTAATGATCCCCAGTAATTTCATCAATGTATAGACTCAACACCGAGAGAAGAATGTTGGATAACATTTTGTATGAAGTTGATAGTAGTGATAGAAAGTAAAGCTATCCGTGTAACAGGCCATGAAGGCCCATAGGGTTGTGAGACTTTGAGGGTCCCACATTATCTAGATAATCGGCTCAAAGATGGTGGTAAGTTTGTTAGCCCTACGCGCTGGCCGCGCTTTACTCCCCAGGAAAATTATTTAATTAATTCCTGGTACTCATTTCTGTTAGAGCCTGAGTTGATCACCAGGGCCATAGTGCGGATGGAAGGATTAGGTCAATTGAAAACAATCCAAAGACCTCACCGGGACTTGAACCCGCGACCTTCCGGCTTGTAGCATAGTAGTGATATCCTCCGATAATTACTACAATCAGTTTTATCACCCTTCTTATGATCTGGTACAATAATAGACTCCTTCCACTGATCAGGCAATTCTTCGTGATTCTAAATAAAGTCAATGTGTTTATGGAACTCAGACCGTAATATTTCACCACACGTTTGAATCACTTATGCCGGAATTTGATCACTAACTAGCAATTTATTTCTTTTAAACTTTGCAATATCAATTACAACCTGAAAAGGACTATTATCAGGCACCAACGGCTCAGCTGTATCTGCCTAACATCACTGACCCTATGTACATTCAATGACAGAGAGAAGTAGTTCCTCCACCTATTCAAAATGTTGTGGGAATCTGCAAGCAGATCACCATTCTCATCCTTCACGAAGATACTTCCAGGCCCCGACATAGCTCAGGCTGTTAGTCACCGACTTCCCACCGCGGCGGCCCGGGTTCGAGCCCGCGTCAGCTCATGTGGGATTTGTGATCGGCAAAGTGGCACTGGGACAGGTTTTCTATGATTACTTCGGTTTCCCCTGCCAATTTGCATTCCAACGATTGCTTCACAACCTGCATCGTCTACCATCTGGGGCTGCTACAATAGGCCAAACAGTGGCCGCGGAGCCACGTGGACTCAGTCCCACCCCAGGAGAGAAAAATGATACTTCTCTATTGGTAAATCTACTTAATTCATTTATAATTCTATACAGGTCTCTATATTGTTCTTTTTACTGTTCCTTGCAAGTATTTGCGTAAGTTTTGCCTTTTTTATCAGACCAATATGTAAGAAATCTTGTCCGAGTTGCTCAAACGTTACATGCTTCTGCATTATTTTAGAATTTGTAGGCAGGTTATCTTGTGATGTACAGATATTTATAAAATAAAACGATGTTTCTTTTTGTATTTTTGTGTGATTTGACATTGTAATTAATTTAATTTGAGTTCTAAGTTTTTGTCACTAGTAGAAAATCCTCTTGAATTCCATTCATGTTACATGTTCAGTAATAATATTAGTTCGTGAGGGGTGGGTTATTCAGAACAGGGTAAATATGAATTGAACTATTCTTCTTATGCTGCCACCGGATAAGAAAGTGTACATATATGTTCTGGGAACGACATATTTCAAATTCAATACAAATAACTTCGTTAATATAGGAAAGTTTTGTCAGATATCCCAAGTTTTATAATGTTGAATTGTAGGAAAAATTGTGAATTTTGAATCCGAAACAACATAGTCGTAGGCTGTTTTAAAATGTTTCTTGGAGAGACTAAGGAAAATAAAGAAATAATCTGGATACTCGACATTCGACTGATCGGAACATTTTTCAAACAGGTAGCAGAACTCGTAACCACATTAGAGTGACATTTCTCTCCCAGTTGACTGTCCCTGCTCAAGAAAACGCAACTTGTTATCCTGCTTTACTGGCAACACTGTACAGTCGTACACACAGATTCGATAAAAATGTCACAGATTGCAAGATAGTTCACATTTGTCTGTTAAACTGAGTTGCATTTTGCTACCGCATTTTATTCTTATCGTAAGTGGCTTCTTGTTTAATATTATTTTATGTTCAGTTCCCTGTCCCCTGGGTTCTGATGCTGTGTAGTCTTATAGACGGATACCGACGTTTCGTAACTATCTGTATAGAAGGAAGCACGACGAGAATGCCACAATCAGAAGAGAGATCGACGTAAAACACTCAGAACTCATACACGTGTTCTTTTATTTTTTTCTTTGGATTTTGGAGGAATGTAACTGACAGCAATTTACCAAGGTAAAGTCAGTAAAATCTGAAGTTTTCACGACGGTGACTATGAAGTATTCCGTCTCCTGGTTTGTGGCGCTGTGTAGATCTTGGGTCAACCGACGTTTCGGAGGAAAGTATTGCCTCCATTTTCTACCCTGAAGATTGAGGCGATACGTTCCTCTGAAGGGTCAGTTCGAACAAGATTTACACAACGCCACATCCCAGAAGACGGCTTTTTTCAAGGTAAATTTAGGTTCACGTGTTGTAACACCGAAATTCTTTCAACATGGTCTACTTCCATAGTGTATGGTGAATGTTAGGTTAATGAAACTTTACCTCCGAGTTATGCTAATGGTGTGTTTAATATCAGCTACAGCCTAGACACCATGAACGCTTTTTTATGAGCGCTATATCAACGGATTTAAATGTAGTTTCCCATTGAAATACGCTTATCAGCTGTTGGTTGTTTACATTCATTGGAAACTGAGAAAGAAATCATGATATCTCTCACGACTCTAAATATCGTAGCTGATGGGTTATTCTAATTACAGAGAAAATAAAAGCTCGTACTGGGAAGTAATGATTAAAATGTTAACGTAGGCCTACGTACGCATGAACTACTTTCAAATATTGTATTATAATTCACTATCTTCACTATAAAACCGGTCTGTAGTTAACATTACTTCGGAACAAGTTTTACAGTTATATTGTTTATGTTCTTTTGTGCAAGATTCTACTAAGAGCGAGAGAATCCTACATCAGCCATTGAATTCGTGTGAGGCAGCCAGCCCGATGATCGGTACAATGTCGATAAAAAATATGATGTACAGTTTTGTATTCAGAAGCACTTTTACGTTATTGGTGCAATTCTTTTATATTTCTAAAAAAAAAAAGAGTTTAACGGAGATAAATGGTTCAGTTTAAGTAGTGTGTCGTCACACTTCTGTGCTGTTGTAAAGCAAGTGTCACGTAACTTCGAACAAGGCCAAGAGTAACCTTGAATGCGCAGAAGAAAAATTTCAGACAAGGGGGTGGGTTCGAGGGTGTGAGAAGCGACAGGCGGCCAGTTGTACAAACAACTGCAACCATGCCTAAGTCACTTATAATCGCAACACACTTCACTCAATATCGGATTGCTTAAATAAACTTCGATCACAAATCTTGACGTTCGAACGAAAGTCGAATTCACATTTTCGGAGCCCCGCAAACAATTCGTGCCCCTCTTCCAGTCAGGAGAATAAACAATTTTAAAGTTTACTCTGTGTGTTACTATACAGCTCTGTCATTGTGTAGTGTAGCGTCCAACAATAGGGCGATAGAAGAATGAAGTGTTTGAAATTATTCGGAAGGGAACTGTCGTGGAACGGGGAAATCCACAAGAAAACTTAGAAAAATCAGTGGCCTGGCTTCGAACCCAGCATCTCTCTAACAAACACAGCAAACGTTACCACTTCTCCAACCCATTCGGTTCAAGAAGCATGGAACGAAACAAACGGCTGGGTAAAAGTGAAGTTCTCTATCTGCTTAACTAATTAAGCACTACCCCATCAAGACGTATGGGAACTTGATGTATAGATCCACATAATCTTCACCTAGGCATTAGTTGGAGTTCCCGACCGATTTTGAGGCCCACCTAGTCTCCCATCCAATGGTACCTGGGGCTCCTTCCTCGCGGGTAAAGCGGCGTGAAGCTGACAACTAACGTCCATATACTGCAGAGGTCAAGAATGTTGGAGCTATACCTGCATTCCCCCATATGTCTTCATGGAATAGTGCTTAGTTAATTAAGCACAGGGACAACTTTACCTTTAGGAATGTTCACTTCTTCAACTTTAGAACGCTCCAAACAAATAACTGGGACCAACACGAATTAATGCATCATCTTAAAGTGTTATGTCCGGAACTTTAAGTAGGAAGCCGCTGCCACAGTCCCCTGAAAAATATTTTGAACTACTTTTCAGATGTCTTATCCAGACAAAATTAAATATAGGCACCATGGCTTGGATTAAACATAATCTATACTGAAATACTGCAATGTTTTTGTTATTGTAAGTCTTATAAAGCAGACATATTCTCGTTGACTAAAAAGTTGCCTAAAGTACCCCTAAATTGAGATGAAGCAATGAAATTGCTCCCTTGCAGTGGCAATGTTACGAATAAGGTCTCTTTAAGTCCTCAGCTTTATGAGACAGTTCTAACAGTATACAAGCGGGAGGCAGGGAGTTTGCTTGGGGTAGCACCTCCATTTGGCAAAGATTAATAATGAAATCCTTCCATTAACTCAGAGTCAGCGCCCTGCGAGCCTAGTGGCGCCTACTAGTGGCGATAACCCGAGGTGCACGCAATCAGAGTACACCGACTCAGTTAATCAGGCAGTCTCAGTACGTAACTTTTACCAACTGAGAAATAATTCCGCTAAGTCAGCAGGTTTAATGTTCCGAAACGGAGAATTTGCGAGACTCCGGCCAGGCGTTATAGGCTAAACCGGTTGAGGCCCTCGGAGCAAATGAACCAAACAGCACAAGCGAATGGAATGTGTCTTTCCACTAAGAGATTTCACTTAAGAAAATTCAGAGTCTAGCGGAAGTTCAGACAAAAAAAAAACGAAGATCGTCGTCGATTTCCTGACGATGTCCGGTGAGTTATGTAACGACGCTTTCAATATAGAGACTATAGGCGTCGGATGATAAGATGGTTAATAAACGATGCATTCGAAAGGATATTGGAAGGAAACCTTTGTGTCCTAATCGAAGTACTATCCCTGTATTGGCCTGGAGGGATGAGGAAAAACACGATCAGTATAGCCCATGTCCCGAACTAGATTCGAACTGAGCACCCCCCGAATACAAATTTGGGGTTTTCACGGCGGTGACTATGAAGAATGGTGTCTTCTGAGATGTAGTTACATGTAGATATTTTGTTAACTGACGTTTCGGAGGAACGTATGGCCTCTATCTTCAGGGTATAAGTCTACAGACACATGCTCACACTGATTCATCGCTCGCGGATTTCTTATGCCCTGAAGATAGAGGCCATACGTTCCTCCGAAAGGTCGGTTAACAAAATATCTATTGGTGCCACATCCCAGAATACGGCATTCTTCCCGGCTACAAGTCCAGCGTATCCCTGTGCCAGCCTGTTCGGTGTGAGTGGATCTCGTAGCGAACTGAGCCTAGAGACAAGAATCAAGTAAAAGGCTAAAATTGTCCCTGTCCTTAATTAATTAAGCATCACGCCATGAAGACGTATGGAGAGTGGAGATATAGCTCCACTATTCTTGACCTCGGCACTAGGTGTAGGTGAGTGGCAAGCTTCACGTCCCTGCCGCTTTACTCCGTGCAGAAAGAGCCCTCGGGACCTGTTGGATAGATAAGGATTAAGCATATAAAGAAAGTAGGGGTTTAAAATGATAATATGATTAGATTGATGTTAGAGAAATTATTGCTAGTCAAATGTAGACGCATTGTGGGCACAATGACAATTGGAACAGTGTTACAGAGAGGTGAGATTACCCGCGGGAGAGTTGGGTACAAATTAAAGGCATTGAAATTGCAGATTCTCATAGTTCGTATTTTACGCTATCCTGTCTGCCCAGAATTCTGATCCTTTCATTATCACTCGTCAACAGCTGGAAACTTCAGATCAGTGAAGGAACCTCAGACCAGTATAGTACAGTGATATGTATTCTGTTTGTTTAATTAAAAAAAAAATGTTCACGTGGGAGCGCGTGTGAGTGGTTGGTATAACTTACAGGGTGATTCTAAATTATTGTCTGGGTTTCTGTGGCCTATAATTTGCAAGCCGAAAAATATGAAACGAAACTGCTTACGAAATACTGAAGTGTAATTCAGGGAGATCTATTATCTGTCAAATAAAACGTTTTGATTACATTTTTAAATTCCATAAACAGTTTCATTCCAGTGTTTTCGGTTTCAAAATCACATACCACGAGAACCCGGCAATAATTTAGAATTATGTTGTACGTAAATTAGCAGGAAGTACAGTGTACAACCGTGAGTGCTAGCGGAACAGGTGTCAGAGGTGGGATTTGCGACTTAGTAAACCCACCGTTCGACGTGTCATTACTCAGTAAAGCACTTGTGTCTTCCTGAGAGCATATTGTTATGTGTACACCCATTGTTCGGCAACGTTTTGGTAAACAAGTTCCCGCGAAAACTGATTCTTGGTAAGCGGTCCGTTGCTAGCTTATGCAACAAAAATGAGGTTGTGTTTTCTATGTTGTCCGTTCCGAGGAACAGTGGAAATGAGGTTGTCTCCGTGACCAGTTGCTAGGTTACGCAATGGTTCTTACAATAGAACTGGGTCTTCTGTGTGGTCCGTGCCACGGCTATATAACGAGATTCCTAGAAAAACTGAGGTAAACCCGTGTGGAGCCGGGATCGAATACCTCCACTGTGATCCTGCCAGTCGTAGGAGGCGACAAAAAGGGAAGTCTCAAATTTGAGACAGTAAAATATGGTCGAGAGTCCCAAGGGACTCAGACCCGAGGAAGACTGAGCTGGCAAGGGCCAGCAGCATATATAAAAGACAGACCCGTCCTCTCGTCAGACAGGGCCCCCCAAAAAACAAGACCGTAACGGTCAAGCAGTAATAAATATCTGGTCATGAGCCCCACATGGAGCTCGACACCAAGACTTACTGACTGACTGACCGTCAGTCGCAATGTGACTTTGACTTTGACTTCGAACTGAGGCAGTGAGAGAATTCGTTTAAGACAGTTACGAGTCAGTTATAAGCTTGAGGAGCGAGTCCAGAAGAATTTTAATTTCCGAGGCTCCAGAGTGATTGAAGACGAAACAGCAAGAAGACTTCATAGTGACCTGAAGTGCCAGTTTCTTTGTTGAGATTCGTTGCTAGGAGACGGCTAGTGAAGACTGGGAATCTTCATGGGTGTGCAAAGGTGAACTGGAACTTGTGCAAATCAGCTATAGCACTGTATTTAAGTGTGATTAAGAGAACTTGTAACCAAGTTGCTCATAAATCCATTCAGCCGAACTAGAACTCGTTATTTTCGTCACGCGTACCATCCTAGTTCATTCCTCTAGAGTGATATACTCGTACCAGGGACCTGGAACTTGAGACAAGATTTCTAACATAGCTTTGTGGAACATGTAGTCCAATTCGACTTCTCACAAATGCATCGTGTATGGCAAGGAACTGTGTACAGCTACAAGCTATAAACCAAGAAAGTTGACCCCAACAGTAATTCTTCTGGATCGTATTCGGGAAATGCCCGGTTCGGGTCTTGGTCGGAATACCGAATATCCCGGTAGATTATTTTTATGATTTTATTCACTCCTTCTTGGCGAATTCTGTTAAATAATTCTCACCCGCTTTCTCCTCAGTCATTTCAAGTTTACCGAAAATGATTTCATCTCATACGTGTATTATTCGTCACTAAATGACCGTTGTTATTGATGCTATGCCCTTGCATTACCTACGAGTCCTTCACGTACACGCTGTACGCTTCACAACAAAGTAAGATCATGTAGGTAATATGCAAACATATTTCCATTTATACTGTTTCAAATAATATGTCTGATAAGACAGTGAAGTATGTAAATCATTTCTTTACCCTTATTTTCTGGGACCGAAGGTATCGATTATTCTGTTTGTTCGTCACAGGAAACCCCACTCATGTATTTAATGTTTAAAAAGTTAATATCTTCTTGCAAATTAGATAGACCCACAGAACTGGAGCTTACAGAAGATTGAGCGAGGAACAATCACATCTGTTGGAATTGCCTATCGTTGCTGCACAATTTTCGTTTGATGCAAAAGAAGTTTCGACTTAAACTTATTTTACAGTCGCTGAATATTCATTCCTTTGTGCTGGGCTGTGAATTATTTAAGGTGGGACTGATCACAAGTTTACATCGTCAGTACAAACTCTTTAATCAGAAATTTAAAACAGTGGCGCACTGAGGTGTGTGCCGATCACAGCAGCCGCGCTGTCTGAGGCATGAACTGTCTTCACCCGCCTGAACACTGGGATTGTGGCTTCGAATCCTACTTGAGGCACATTGTTTGTGTGCGTTTACTCTGTGGTTGTGTTGTCCTGTGTAGGTAGCGGTCTTGCGACGGGCTGATCCATCGTCCAAGGAGTCCTGCTGGCTGTGTAAATAGGTCATGAAACTGAAAAANTGCCGATCACAGCAGCCGCGCTGTCTGAGGCATGAACTGTCTTCACCCGCCTGAACACTGGGATTGTGGCTTCGAATCCTACTTGAGGCACAATGTTTGTGTGCGTTTACTCTGTGGTTGTGTTGTCCTGTGTAGGTAGCGGTCTTGCGACGGGCTGATCCATGGTCCAAGGAGTCCTGCTGGCTGTGTAAATAGGTCATGAAACTGGAAAAGCGACCAAGGTCCAACAAGGGGCTGTACGACCATAGAGAGATAAATAGCGCAATATGGAACAAGAAAATCTTCCATTTGTTAGTATCCAATGTGGTCATAGTTTTCTTGGCATGACATATAAATCACATTACTTATAGAGGCAGGGTATATTTTCCCTACTTGAACATTGCTCAACTCGAGGGCTGGTTTAATGGGGATTTCCGTAATATCTTGGAGTTTCTGTAGTACAATATCTACAAATGCAATGATGCAGTATTTTTCTTGAATTGAGCATCTTCCAAGTACTAGTCAAGAGCTTTACGCTGTGCCAACCCATTCAGTGAACGACGTTAACTCTATGTACATATATGTATGAGCATGGAATTGATTTTTTTAAGTAACTTATGGTAAGGACCAACGATATACAATTCAATGAATATGAATTCAGAAGAAGGGACAGAGGCTGACCATTCAAGAAATGGAGGACTTCTACTAAGCTCTGATCGGAATGGGCCAACACACCAAATCCTTTAGATCATAGATTATAAAGTTTTATCAACTCATGGTAAACTGAACACGCCACTAAAATCATCAAGGCCCACCATCAGTATTTGTAGGGGGGGTTATCATTAAAAGAATAATATTAAGATTGTGTTTAGAGGTTCAATTGCAAAAAATCTGAATCAATGCGTTATTTTTAAAAATAATATTGATCATGTAAGATCTAAAAGTTTGTGACCATGGTATATTACTACAAGTATTATGTTTTCAGACATTATCCATCGTTTTGTCTATTTATTTAAAACGGTCCTGTTTATTTTTGAAGACACAACGTTTTGGAGACTGGATTCTGCCCCCGTCCTCAGGTAAAACCTACTCAGATGGGTCCAATCCTTATCTCCGGTCCGGAGTGTGAGGTTAGCTCTCTCTACTCGACCCAACTGAGTAGGTTTTACCTGAGGACGGGAACAGAATCCAATCTCCGAAACGCTGTGTTTTCAAAAAGAAACAGGAAGGATTTTAGAAAATAGACAAGACGATGGATAATGTCGAAAAACCTAATAGTACTTGTAATATTGATCACTGATTACAAAAGTTTTATTTTTAAAAATTGTGTTCATATTTGTTATTATTCCAAATTTTGAAATGAGATATCATTGAAATGGTGTAATTTTTCGCTAAATAATTTCTCAGAGGGACGTGCTAGTTCTTAAGCATGCATTCAAACAGCCTGAATTAAATGTTTGTAAAGATAAACGTAGACTCATTTACAAAATCCGCATTCATAATTCCTCCTACGCAGATTTCACATGTACACGTAAAGGCAGTGATGTTATCAGCGTTAGAGTTTCAAGGAATTGTAATTTGGTGTTTTAAATAGTACATTACAACGGACTTCGAATTCATCTAAGTTTAATTATTTGCATCAGCGCGACTCATTCGTAATACTTAATTAAAAGTTTCTCATGCAAGCTGTGGAACAGACGCTTCTAGTCTTGACGCCTGTTTGTCTGATAATTTTCCTTCAGGCAAATTTCATTCAAGTGCCGGAATCAACTCTATGCGCTATGTAATGCAAGTTCACAAAATACGCTGCTCAGTATTTCCATCTTTGTGTTGAATATTATTCTCTCGGCACTGATCAAAGTATTCCTGCTCACAACCCCCCNTTTTTTTCTCGGGCCTTGTTGAAGTTGTTCCGCTCCCCCCCCCCCCCCCCCCGAATCTAGTTCTGTAACGTTACAAGCTATTTTGATCAATATATGTACGTACGCACGTAGATTGGAACTGGTAACTCAACACTGTCGGTCACAGTGGCCGCGCGGTCTAAGGCATGAGCTGTCTTCGCCCGCTCGGACTCTGGAATCGTGGGTTCGAATCCTACTTGAAGTATGGATGTCTGTGTGGGTTTATTCTGTGTTTGTGTTGTCCTGTGTATAGGTAGCAGCCTTACGACGGGCTGATCACTCATTCAAGGAGGCGTACCGTCTGGTAAAAAATATTTCGAACTGAAGAAGGAGCAAGGGCCAAATAAGGAGCTGAAGGGGCATTGATGAATGAATGAATGAATGAATGAACAAAACACCGTAAAACGTGCAGCTGGGAAATTTTGGAACGGGCGATAATGTCACTTGAAATAGATAGGCCTAATTCGTGTGGACGGACAATGTTAATACAATGGAACATTTTCTGACAACTTCCGGAATTTCGTAAGGAAGAGAACCGCTCACTTTTCGGCCTGTTGCCATTTTAATCAATAGATGTTTTATTCTCATATTATTACATCTTTTCCTGACGAAATCGACTCCCATGTGTACGAAATAAAAGGGTGATTTTCGCAAATGTGCATATTTTCGACCCCAAGAGGGCGTACAAGTACACCGGTAACAAACCAGAGCTTGGTATGTGTTGCAGAGGGAAGGGACAGACAAGTTGACAAAAGCAAAAATCCAGGTTCGCTGCCCCCAAGCTGCTATATCAGGGTAATATGTTCGTTTAGAGGAACCAACGTTTATGATCTTTCAAAAGTACTGCAAATGGACAGGCATTCACAATATCTCGTTATATTGTCCGGTATCTAGCATCTAAATTAATCATTCAAATTACTGCACAGAACTTTTAACTTTAAATATTCTTTATTTCTGCGGTCAACCCAGTGACAATGACACTTTAAATTATAAAAAAAATTAATTCACATTGGGTTAACAAAAAGGCGTTTTATTGAATTAGTAAGAGTAGACAAACATAGCTACAGACAATCCTGATGAGTCCCAGTGCTTATCGACCAGAGCTACTGCGATCATCAGGTCGGTTGCGAGAACATGTGTGAGAATTCAGAACGGGGAATCCCAAGTTCCTAGGGAAATACACAAGCGATTCTGCTCTCTATTATAATGCTGGCTTACAAATATTTCATAGAAACAAGGGGGCCATTTTGATTGATGTGATGAGTTCTCATAGAATGTACGGGCGTCAATGTATCAGCCTCCGGTACAGGAAAGCAGAACTGGTTATATTTTGCTTGAGCATTACGTATACTACATTGTGGGGGTTCTGTCCCAACACTTGCCAGATGTCATATATATACAAGGTGCGTCAGAATGAATGGATGGATTTCAAGAGACCGTTAAGTGAAATTCATCCATTCTTTCTGACGCACTCTATATATATATTTGCAGATTTCGGCGTGATTTCCTGAAATAAATTTTCACTTTTCGCTACCCATACAAATGTGTTCCCTAGGGTTTAAATCTGAAGTATATTTAAGACTATAAAATCTATACAAATGGGCGAATAAATACAAATTGTATAATCACTCGGGAACTACAGTAACTCGGTGGTCAAGTTAAGTACACCTACTCCACTTACTTATTTTTGGTTCTAGTTCCGTGACTGACTAGCAGAATCTTTCTTGAGGATGTAGCAGTCTTTCAGTCGGTCAAGAAGTTTTCTGCTTCTTATGAAATCCGAAGTTTATTTGTCGTAGACTCATTGGATGTTGTCCTGAAGTAGAAAAATCAAGTCCGCTATTAAACATATTCAGTGTGAGCACAACAGTTTCCAAAACAGAAGAACAGAATAATTATTACACGAAAAAAAATATGTCGTTGGCAGGAAATGGAAACAGTGCATGTAGTTCCTTAAACAATCTGAATCAGATAAAAACAATCTCAAAGTGACATTTGACAGTCATTTCAAATACCACACAACTCACGCAATAAAATTAAAAAAAAATCGTGGTTTTAGTCCGCAAGCGAACTATACCGACCGGGCGAACGCCGCTTATCGGCGAAGTTATTACCAACTTTGCCGATAGAGGTGTCGCGTGGTCAGCGTATCGAATCCTCACGGCAGTTAATTTCGGTTTTCCAGACCGGAGCCTCAATTTCCTTTAAATATCTCCTCAATTATCCTCACGAGGCTGAGTGAACCCCGTTCCAGACCCACTACTTTTCAGAAAATCTGGTACCGCCGGGAAACGAACCCGGACTTCTGGGTCTGAAGTCAGGAACTCTGACTACTAGACTACAGAGTCGGTCCAACTCATCAACCACCAGCTTAAAAATATAATTTTAAAAATATGTTGTGTTGTTAGAAGAATTCTGTATAATCTTGTGCAACTCATATTTTTCTTAATGTTTTTAAATAGTTTAAGACTTATGCAATGAACACCATTGTGGCATTCAGCGGGACTACGTAGCTGTAACTCTCCGAACTCCTCTTCGGGAGGTACTCAGTTCGAACCTCGACCGAGGCACCAGTTATCTTCACGTATTCCACGGTTTTCGTCAATCCTCCCAGACAAATTCCGGGATAGTACCTCTATTATGCCACTATGTTTTCCTTCTAAATTCCCTCCAATTCATTATCCGTTATCCTATCATTCGATTCTCTCTATCCTAGACACTGACAGACCTCAGAATGACCCACAGAAAACACTGTAAATTGATTCATGCAGCAGGGCCCTTCTTGAGGACATAATAGTCCCGCAGCTAGTCAAGATATTGTCAGCCATTTGTGTCACCTGAAAGTTCATCACTGTTTTTACAGCAGGTCGCCACTGCTTACCATTCTGAGGCAAATAAATCCATTCTCTGCTCTCACACACAATTTCTTTGAGATTCCCTTTACCCTTACCCACCCATGTCTGTCGGTATGTGATAAAAATATACACTGCGCCCTTATACAATGAATCTCCGAGTGGGTATGAGAACAGAATATCATGACATTAATTTGGAAGCGTTCAGTGCAGACAAACAGATCCTGGCAAACATGCTGGGTATAAAACTGAAAGGGGAAAGGGGAAATCTTCTTCGTGATTGATGCTACCATTCAAACCGACAGGAATTGTAAGCAGGAAGTTGAGAAGAAGCTGAAAAATAAGAGTGTCGGAGAAATTTGAGATAACCATTTGCAGTTCTAAATTTTGAACCGTAGAAAATAGGACCATCTGCGGTCCAAGAGGAGTAAGTAAACATTTAAGCACGCATTTGGATGAATTTGTAATAAAAACGACATTAGAATTAATGAAGAAACATACATATCTAAGGGGTGCGAGCAGTAGCGTAGTTGGTCGAGGCACTATGCTACAAGCCGGATGGTCGCGGGTTCGAATCCCTATGAAGTGGATTTTTTTTCCCAATTTACTTAATGCCTCCACCCACACTATGGCCCTGGGGTAGACTCAGCCTCTAACAGAAATGAGTACCAGGAATTTTCCGGGGGAAGGGGGAAAAGGGCGACCAGCGGGTAAGGCTGGCAACCTCACCGCCATCTGTGAACAGATTATCTAGAAAATGTGGGAGCCTCGACATCTCACAACTCTATGGGCCTCAACGTCATATTACAGGAATAGCTTTACCTTTTTATACACATTTAACAACCAGAAGGAAACAAGTACACGTGGACATTGTAAGGAGTGCATATTGTGCCAGCTGTTCTTTGAGGGAAACTGATATTATTACACTTTAGAGCTCAAAACTACGGCAACCCGAAATGTAAACTGTTTTCCTTAAGTCCGAAAATCATATAACACCGTTGGGAAATAACGTACGATTATATTTTTGTACGTGTAGGCAGAGTATTGTATTAATGACAGAAACCATAAATTCTGTAGTAGCTGGCTGTTGTATCGACGACCAAAAAATCTTTAAATCTTTTGCCAAGTTCGTAATGATTCAGACACTGCGTCATTCTCGTATTTAATAATTACTAGGAGTAGGGACGGTCGGAACCGGAAATGGACCGTTCTCTTCACCTACTTCCGGTTTCTGATAATCAATTTAGCATTATTTTGAATATATGCACAGTGTGCTGTTTAATGCGGTTAGCATCACGTTATGGAGGATGAGGTGTACAGGTCATGTAGCACGAATGGGGGAGACGAGGAATATGTATAGGTTATTGGTGGGAAAGCCAGAAGGAAAGAGACCACAGGGAAGACCAAGGCGTAGGTGGGTGGACAATATTAGAATGGATCTTAGAGAGATAGGATGGGATGGTATGGATTGGATAGATCTGGCTCAGGATAGGGACCAGTGGAGGGCTCTTGTGAACACGGTGATGAACCTTCGGGTTCCATAAAATGCTGGGAAATTCTTGAGTAGCTGCAGAATTGGTGGCTCCTCCAGAAGGGCTCAGCTCCATGAGTGAGTAAGTAAGCATCACGTTATGAGAATTGTACTTTTGTTACTAGTTTCATATCCCTCAAGTACGATGATATACTACCTCCTACAGTAGGTTCCTAATGAGAACTCCGTGGCTGGTACGAATTGTGTTAATGCCTGTTCGTCTCATATAGAGTTTACTGTTTAATCATTTGTGTTTAATGAATTATAAATTAATATGCAGCTTCAGCTGCTCTGTTATACACACATTATTAATTCTCTACAATAAAATATAACCACAATTTTGCCTCATAAAACATATCTCATTAGGTCTGAATCGACTTTTATATTGTCTGCTTATTATCAGGCTGACAAGAAGAATAGTAGGCCTTGCTTGAGTCTTTTATGACTTTGTGCATGCTTCAACGAGGTTTTGAAGTGAATAAATTCATAAAGTTATATCACAGATGAAATTAAGCTTTGCTTGCTTGAAGGACTGCATAAACAGGCTTTGCCTTGTAATACAATTTAAAATGCATTTTCTAGAAAGTACTTATGAAGTTTACACTTCTTTAGAAGTTTCCTTCTCTGTGACGAGAATTGTAAGAACAATTAATTAGTAACTATGTAATTTAGATATCTATATCCTAGAATAATTTCCATTAGTAAGAATATATCAATTTTTACAGAGTACAACTTTTGAAGCTTGCACATTTCTCGTAATTGTATCTCTTAACACACAAACATATTTCATATGGAATTTGTAGATATGTTTAGATTCAAGCCGTATACAAGCTTGAAGAATTTTGTGCAAGAACCGGTTAAGCCCCTATTATTGAAAAATATGTTATAATTATTTCCATGTTGAAACAAATTCCGAGCCTTTTTTAGTGCAAGAATGAGATCAGTAAGGCCTACAGAAGTTGAAGTTTTGTCTCTGAAATTTCATTTTAGGCAATTAAATCAGGTATTCTTTGAAATTTTATCTCTTTTTAGTGAAATTATGTTTTTGGACGTTACTATTTATTGTATCAAGCCCTCCAATTTCATACGAATAGCTCCTGTGGGGCGTTAATACCTACTTGGAGGGACACCGAAGCATAGTTTTCGTACGACCGCCATGTTGTTGCTTAACACATCCATCACAGCTCCCTCAGTCCGAAGAGTAATCACCATTAACAGAGAAGATGGTCACTGGATAAATTCCCAAACAGTTCCACCTACCTCCAATACCCTAAGCTACTTTCTTAAGGTTGTCTTTCCTCTTCTTGGTGTTCTGAGTGGAAGGTTTTGGAGAGGTTTGGTCATCAAAATTCTACATATCGAAACAAATGTTACTGTGCCAAATTCATGGACCCCATAGGGAGATGTATTAGTGTTGCTTCCATATCAGAAGTTTGTACAACAAGCATGTATATAAAAGTTTATTTTTGATGATAGGAAATTGAGAAGTACAAAAGAAGGATTATTATATTGATCTGGACTTAATAAACATCGGTTTATTGATTCTAAATTCTTTACATAGGACAATAACACCGACAGGTTAATCTACCATAACCTTACTTTTCCTTATAAAATATGCATATGAGGTTAAATAGAAATGTCCATGCATTTCGATTTTCTAGCGCCTTTAAAATCTCTCGAGAACATATAACAGTTTCAATTTTGCCAGAAAATGACGCAGAGATTGTAACAGGACCTGTGCTCCGTTCAGGTCGTCCTTTGATAAGAAAAGTCTTGAGTAGCGAATATTAATCAAATCTTTTCAACCGTCTGCCGCTAGCAAGATCCACTTCCTTCAGACTATCCATTCATCCGAACATACATACATACATACGTACATATATACATACAGACTTACTAAGGTGCATACGTATATAGAGACAGACTGTTTCTCTAAACCAATTATTCGTAATCAGTTGGGTTCAGAACTTATAACTCCATCAAACGCTCGAGTTCAATTTTTTCACGATCATAGTATTGTCCCACAGAGATATTTGGTTTTCGGACTTTATCCATCGTCCTGGTTTTTAAGATAACTAAGAAAAACACGACGTTTCGGAAACTGAATCTGTTTCCGTCCTCAGGTGACGGAAAACACCTATTCTTTTGGGTCCCTTAGAAAGAGCTAGCCTCAATCCAGTGATTGAGGCTGTGTGTTATACACCATCGTCAGAATCCTATAGTAACTAATAATATTGTCCCCTTTATTCTCTGTTCGAGTAGATGAGAAAGTGATATTTAGACGCACACAGAAGTGAAGGAGCCATTTAGAGATAAAAATGTTTGGCAGAATACAGAAACACATTCTACATGATAATCCAAAGAGAAGACCTCGGAAAACACGGAATGAATAGGTGGAGTCGGAAGAGCCTGGTTGCTTAAAACATGAAATGAAGAACGAGTTAAATTTTGAAATGTCTTCTGTGCGTATTATGTTTATACATGGGCCTACTTACATTAATTTACTAGTTATATTGGTATATTGACTAGTTGTCTTATATTTTGATAATTATTTCTCTATAAAAGTTACTCTTTTGGTTTCATTGACACGAACTGTCATATAAAGTTGTTCCCTTATTTTCCAGTTTTTCAGGCAGTGCGTAATAGAATCACTGAGACTTTGGTTTCACTGAGGTAATAACTTTTCCACGGTCCAGTTATTTCAAATTATCAGAAAGTTGTTGATTTGTTTTGAATAAATGCACTTGCCACCCGTTGCTTATGTGCTTGTTGGGAAAGTTGCTTGAAGTTTTGAAGCTGAGTTGGGACTAACCAAATACGAGTCGGTAATGGTTAAAGCGCGAACGGCGCCAGCCGTAATCTGGCATATGCTTCTTCCTGTCAAGCTAAGCTGTTCTCATGCAGGATTAGAGCCACTGAGCTGTTAGTTTAAATGACTTTACTTTGTGCCCTATATCATTATAAATTTTTATATTTACTGATTTTTAGTAGTCCCTAAATGTATTCGTAACGAGTTTCAGGCCATTATCGCTGTGCTTCATATTTTAATGCTTTTATTATATATCATAAATCAATCATATTTAGATACAATTTATCGTCGGTGTTTCAGTGAGTAAAATCCGATTACAGCTGAATGGACATGCACGACTGCACACAGATAATTACAGAAGTAAGTTGTCAATGCTATTATGTTGGCCTACTGTGTCTTGTTATTAAATTTGTGTGTTCTTGTTTCATTGATAGCATAGTTCTTCCTTCCTTTTCACTCGTCGTTTTTCGTGAGGAAATTCCATTTCAGTTTCTATATACGGCAGTTCCTCAGAGACTGTTTTACCGAAACATTATTGTTCTTTATCATTTAAACATCATATAATTTAAAATTTAAAATAAAAAGGGACAGCCATGGGCACATTTGTTAATTACAGTGAAACTCTTGATCATTCGCTGTTTGTTATAATTAGTTTGGCTGCCTGTATCCTCCCCGGGACGCCATTGTCATCAAAACATTTCGATCTTTGCCACCAAATCCCAACATTTTCTTGAAGGCTCTTTTAAAGTTTGTGTTACAGAGAGGATAGAGAATAGGGTTAAACGTGGAGTTTATGTACCCGAGCCATATGGTAGCAGTGTGAACGAGTGGATTGACACAGTCACTGCAGAAAGCTATAACCGTGAACAAAACAAAGTACGGTAGCCAACAGAGGACGAACGCAGCCATGATGACTCCCAGTTGACGGGCAGCTTTCTTTTCCTTCTGCAAAGTTACAGAATCAGAATCGTTGTTGCGTCTTTTAGTCGTGTTCTTATGTGCGAAAGTGCGTCGATATTGGCTGCCGGCAGAATTCTCACGGATGTGGTTCCCATCTTTATACTTTGCATCCATCGTCGTTGTGGTGAGTTCCACGTATTCCACGTTCACCGTAACACCTTCAAAATGCACAAAACCTTCACTCTGAGTACCTTCAGATTTATATGAAAGCACAGTTAGATTTCGGAACTGGTGCGTCTCTCCAACTATGACGTTTTTCTTCCGAAATGGCTTAGACTTTGATCGTAAAAGATTTGGAGGTTGCTCGTCTACAAGGGAATCAGTGCCCCACACAACACCGGGGCCTATTTCTATTCTGTTACTGTGATTGCACTGTCCGAGGTCGAAGCGGCTGCGTTTCTTAATCTCGAAGTATATACGTCCATATAAATACACCATGAGCAATGTGGGGATGTAGAAGTTGAGGCAAGCGGCAGTTACTTTGAAGGCAACATTGCTCGCAAATTCTGTTTCACACACAGTAGGCGGGTACATGCGTTTTCCTCCCGACTCAATGTAATGCCAGCCGATGATTGGCAAGATCCAAAGTGCAGATCCGATCCACACGAGACCAATCATGATAATGGCTCTCTTCTTGGTGCGACGCCTCAAGTACCTCAGTGGCGACGTGATAGACCAGTACCGGTCCATGCTCAGGATGAACAAGTTCAGAATGGAAGCCGTGGAGGCAGTGTAGTCGGCCGACAGCCAGAACTGGCACACGGCGAGACCGAACACCCATTGACCTGCGGAAACACAAACACAGCCATATTATATGCCTCAAACATTAACAAATGTAGCCACATGGTACTTAGAATTTCAAGTTCTCACGGCGATGGTTCTGAAGAACAATATCTTCTGAGATATAGCGCCATGTAAAAGGTAAACGGTAAAGCTATCCCTGTAACAGTCCGTGAAGGCCCATAGGGTTGTGAGACGTCGAAGCTCCCACATTTTCTGTAGACAATCGGCTCACAGATGACGGTAAGGTTGTCAGCCTTACGTTCCGGCCGTCCATAACCCCCAGGAACATTTCTGGTACTCATTTCTGTTAGAGTCTGATTCGATTCCAGGGCTATAGTGCGGCTGAAAGGATTAGGTAAATTGAAATATCCACCTCATCGGGACTCGAACCCGCGGCTTTCCGGCTTGTAGCATAGTTCCTCAACAAACTGCGCTCCGGGATATAACACCATGTAGCCTGTTGGAAGCCAATCGACTTTTCGGTGGAAAATATTGCCTCCATCTTCAAACAAGAAAGCTCTGCTTCCTACATATTCCTCCGAAATGTCAGTGGACTTGCAGCAGCATAAGCGGCATTATATCTCAGAACATAATATAATCTTCATAGGCATACTTTGTTAGAAGCTGAACTGGAATAGATAGAGTAGCATCCCCCGGAATATCCTCAGCACACGGAGGTATGACTGAACTTTTATTTCGCACTTTGTAAATGCGCATGGTTGGATGAAAGATGATAAGTAAGCTACCCGTTGCAAGGATCGCGGCTCTCATTAAGGTATAAATTAACCAGTTTCTTTATACTTTGATTAAGACCGTCAGAACTGTGGTCGTAAGTGAATGCTCTGGTGTGTGATTGACTTTCGGTTTCCTTGGCCATAAATTCTGCTAGACGATTCGGCAAGCTGTGCGTCTCACTCCAGAGAAAATTTATTTTGTCTATACCTATGCTCTAAATCAACGAAAAAATGAGATGGGATATTGTTTCCTTATACACAACATTTTCGTTAAAAAAAACTTTGTTTCTTGTGTTGAAACACAAAATAATTCGAGAACAATTTACATAACGCGTAAGATTTCAGGTTTCTACGGCCGTGACTATCAAGAATGCTGTCTCCTGGGATGTGGAGCCGGGTAGATGTGTGAACCGACGTTCCTCTGGCATACTTCATAATTTACGTAACGCTTGATGGGGGGTATCCAGTACAAGAGGCTGTATAAACACTGCTAACGTACTGTACAAGAAAACCTCTCAATAAAACTGGGCATTTGACGAAACCAAATCATTATGCCGAATATGTGATGAGGTTAATGCAAGGTAACGTAAAAATATAACTGTAAATTGTCAGAAAAAAAAGTGCAGTGATTGCTTAGGGCTTCTACAGGAGTAGAATTCACACAGGGTGATAAAGAGCATCAAAGAGAAAGACAGAACACCATTACTGCCCTGAGCCCCGCCACTTCCTTCTGCAGTCCTTGTTCTGCATTGGTGTTCTGTACCACAAACAGGCCAGGATACACAAGCGATTACGTCATATTTAAATCCCCGGAGACGGGACGGGTTCAAACCTCTGATACAAATATTAGTGCGTTATTGTTTACTCTGTTTTACATACGAGAGATTTCGACAATACCTGGCTTACACAGCTCTGTGAAAAAACAAGGGAAGCTTTTCTGCACATTGGTTTTCAGTCCGCCCATTGCAGATTTACAAACAATACTGTTTTATGCGCGTATTAGAAAAAAAAGAACTGTCAGAAAGAAAATCTGACCCGGAAAATAAGTTCGAATTAAATGGTAATTAAGTGGACACTTTCTTCTTGGGACTTAAAATTCTTTCGAAAATCTTACAAATCATAGTGCGGTTAGAAATCATAAATCATCAATGATTTATCTGAGTGTGGGACTGTCTGTGCTTCTTACGTGTTTCATGACAGAGAAGTGAAGCGACTGATTGCTATTTGAAAAACATTATATTATTTTTTCAAAGTGTGCTTGTTTTGATGACTAATATAACTGCATTTGACGTAGGATAAATACGATCCTTATATTTTAAATATTAAAAGTTAAATCCAGAATCAGCTATAAAGAGGGGGAACTTTTATGTTCGATTAGATTACTTCGGTCTAGAAGATTCATGCGCCATCTGTAGACACTTTTATAAAGTTTTTGCGGCTCTCATGGGTACATAAATCAGTGCTACGTCTTGCTTAAATTGTATCAAATCACAGACGTCCCTGCGTAAAGTATACTTACAGATCCTACAGAATGTAATGTAATATAACATTTTTATTTAATATGCAAACTGGTTATTTCAACATTATCTAAACCAAAGTGCGATACTTATGATGTGTGAATTGTATGATATATTTATAAATATATTTTGGAGGTAATGGTGGTTTCACGATGGGTCTTGAAGGAAAGAACATAATACACCCACGATACCATCCTAAGAGATTTTGTTTTAAAAATGGTGTATAAAAATATGCCATAATTTTGCTTTAGATTTTAGAAAATAAAAAAGTATTTCTTCCACCACAGTTGAATGTGAGATCGGAGACGTTTTAAAATTCGATGCTGTAGACTGCAATTGAAAGTGACGGTGAAAAAAAAAGTTAAAATCTTTCTAATGAATTTTTAACTGGAAGCTAAATACTTCAAGATGTCTTGTTATGTATCTACTTAAACTAACGTTCGGGTCTTAGTCGTTCAGTTTGTCGGGTTACTCTTTCCAGGAATTTCGTTTGATATTTTTTTTTTTTTTAAAATTTCAGCTGTGACATGGAGAGTTTCCTACACATATCCCAAAAGAAAATCAATATCTCATGTTGGATTCAGAACTTATTTGTACTCCTGAAAACACCAAATTTCTTTATTGTTTCAAAGAGCGAAAGCTTAGGAGAATGGACTTTGAATAGTTATTTATATTGATACAATTTTGCAGCTAAATTAATGCTCAGAATCACAGGGTTTTGGACTTTGTTCATAGTTCGGTATTCTAGAAACTGGAAAACACAATATTTCAGAAATTGGATCTGTTTCCCTCCTCAGACGAGAGGGAGACAGTAAGTGACTCCCCCCTCACCTGAGGACGGAAACAGATCCAGCTTCCGAAACGTTGCGTTTTCAAGTTTCTAGAATACCGGATGATGGACAAAGTCTAAAAACCCAGCGATTCTGAGTGTTATACAACATCGTCAGAGCCCTTTAGAATCCAAATTAATGCTGTCTGTAAGGCAGAAAATGTGTGACCTACGATCGAGTTTTCATTTCAGTTTCAGCAGCTCAACTTTATAAATGTTCGACATTCAAATGACTTCATTTTCCAAGAGTCCTTTTTGTAATGTTCGCGATAACTAGCCCCGCTTTCATCTCTCGCATGGCGATGTAGAGGGGGCGTATGACTGTGGAGGACACAGATGGAAGCCGTGGAAATGACGGTGATTTGCTTGCTGTCAGGTCAAGTACCTTCGGTGTAAGTCGGAATAACACAAAAAGAAATTCACAGTAGTTCGATCTTTTATTTGTCTGAAATTAGTGAGGTAAAAAATTGTAGAGAAGAATGCCAGGGATCCATCTGTACGTTCATTTTGCCTTTTAGCACGTCCTGTCTTTAAGTAACAAGTCAGGAAAATGCCAGATACAGCAAACCCTCGCTAATCCAGAGTAATTTGGGAGGAGGATTAAGCAATAATCCAGATTAGTGAAGCAAAAGGTAGCCCTAAAAGACAAAAACTTAGAACAAAAACAAATGGAAAGTGTAAGGACATAACTAATGCTGATGGAATAAATAAAAAGAATATCACTGTACAGCCTTTACTTGAAAACTATGGAAATACAATATTTTTAATCATCAATAGAAGACCCAGAAGAAGTTGTACTTGTTTAATAATGCAGTTCTGAAGAAACTGTCGAGTTTTGTCTGAACAGACAAGTGACTCACCTGCCTTCTTAAATGGCAAGTGTCTCTTAAAGTACGTACTCAAATGTAAACAGCATTCATCATTTTTCTTTTATACTTTCGTATTATCCGACATCCGGATTAACTGTAAATGGATTAACGAGGGTTTGCTACAATACAATTTGATCTCTGTAAGCGATACAGAGTATAAAATATATGCGAAGAAGAGTAAAGTAACAAATTTTAATTGCTGATAAAGTAAATGTATTTCTCCTCCAACGAATATAATAGAATGTGTGTGTGTGTGTGGGTGGGTGTGTGTGTGGGTGTGTGGGTGTGTGTGTGTGTGTGTGTGTGGTAGATGCATAGATCGGTTAATTATATACTCTAAGAAATCCTATGATTCTCAAGAAAGCAGTCTTCTGGGATTTGGCACCGTGTATATGTGGTGTTAACCGACGTTCCTCCGAAACGTCGGTTAACACCACATATACACTGTGCCAAATCCCAGAAGACTGCTTTCTTCATAGTCACCGCCGTGAAAGCCTCAAATCTTACAAATCCTACGATTCATTTGGCAAAAAAGTTACGAATATTTAGTTGGGTTTCGAATATTATGTTGGACATTTTCCACTGCCTGATGCGTACTTAGCATGAACAAGGTCTCGGAGGCAGCGCTACTCCCAGTTCCAGGTGACTGCTTGTCGCTACAGTGACAGACATTTATGCCTTTTTATTTTGATATTATTGGCGATGATTGGGATGGAACCCAGGGGCACTTTATTAATATGCTGTGGACATGACACGAAACTAAACTATATAATTCAATAAAGCAACAGTGTATAAGCAAATATATATTTGACTAAATGTGTGAACATGACGTAAAATCAAACTCTTATCTCCGGTAAAGAAATTACTTTACAGCGCTTAAGCATATATATAGGTCGCGTCCTACCTCAAGCGGTTAGTCGCTGGCTTCCCACCGCGGCGGCCCGGGTTCGGTCCCGGGTCTGGTCAAGTGGGATTTGTGGTGGACAAAGTGGCGCTGGGGCAGGTTTTCTCCGAGTACTTCGGTTTCCCCTGCAAATCTTCATTCCACCAACTGCTCCACAATTACCCTCACCTCTCATCTGGGGCTGGTACAATAGGCCAGAAGTGGCCGCAGAACAAGGGACTTAGTCCCACCCCACTAGCAATAAAAACATATATACACGTATATGAGACTAAATATATGAACATGACAAGCAACCACAATTAGTAACAAAATTATAATATAATTTGTATGTCTAGTAAATGATTTGAAAATATTATCAATTTGAAATGCCAGAAAACAAGATTAGCAAACAAACGAGTTTCACAATTAAATCAGGCACATAATAAACGCTGTAAGCGTTGTTATTAATCAGTTCGAAAGCTGTTATTAACTAACTAACTAACTAACTAACCAAGGAAAATGCCTCAATGCAACGGGATGCTGAAATATAATATTTCATATAACTTGTTATAAAAATATACATTAAAATATTTAACAGTATATATGGAAGAATCGTACGAAAGAACAACTTTCCTGAAGTAGCGAGGCATGGAGGTATTTATGTGAGGCACGAAAGTTGCGACATTTCACGCTGGATATATGCATCACTGATTTATACCGTTATTCTAAAGACTATTGAAAACGATAACAGTGTACGAAGTGGTCACTTGACTGTTAATTGTTGGATATATTTTTTCCTCCAAGAAAATCTACCTGTATTTAAATCTGATATTAATTAACCTTGCTATTCTAAGCCTGCTGAAATCTAATGTCTAAAGAATATATACAAACGCGCATGTACCTGTACATATACAGACAAAGGAAAAATAAATGAATAAGGGAAGAAACTAGCAATGAACATGTAGATTTTGAGGGTCTCGCAGCACTTGTTTCGAAGAGTTCTGGATATAATGCCGCTGGAAGTTAACGGACGTTTCGGAGGAACACGTGGCTGCCAAAATCAGAGCTGAAGAGTGAGACAAGCAAGAGACCAGCACGCGGCAGGTAACAAGAAGAGCCTGCTCGCCGCCTGCTGGTCTCTTGCTTGGCTACATGGAATTATTCCCCACATGACAGAGTTCTTCAGAAAGGAACGTGGTCAGGAAGAAACACGAGAAATGGATAAGCAAGAAAAAAGTCGCGTTGTGAGCCAAAGCGAGATTCGTTGGTGTGTAACCGGCCACATATAGCGCGGGGGGATAAATCCCTTAACTTACCAACAAGGATGTGATAATGTGCTGCCTGGTCAGGGCTACTGTACACCTCAGGAGAAATGGTTACATGACGAAACCGATTCTCTGCAAATCTTACAACGTATATATATCTATAAAATAAGGTAGATTAGGAACATATCATAGCAGATGCGAGTATTATTTTATTTAATATCAGCTGCAAGTACAGTGGAAGCCCTCTTACCGTGCAAACCTCCCTCACTTCTATCTCTCTAACCAACCCCTGCTGTTTATATTACTCTAGCGGCATTTCCACTGCGAGGGAGTAGAACCCCGCCGGCAAGCGACGTCAACTGTTAGCTAAACTAACCACTTCTTTATTAAAAATAAGTTTTGAGTACACAGTACTGTATATATGTCTATACAAGGTTTGAATATGACAATGAACAGCGTATTAAAGAGAGAAAAATATTTAAATATGTAATTATATATGAGATATTATCTGTAATACATGAAAATATTAATCTAAAACTTCACGTGCATTGAAATCATTAATTGTACCAGCTTTTTGCGAGGTACAGTAAATATGAAAATTACTCGCTGGGCGTATCCACGTCTTCCATTCCTTACCGGTGATGGCGTACACAGAGCTGATGGGCATGACGATGCCACCCACTGTTATATCAGCAGCAGCCAAACTCATGATGAACATATTTGACACCTGAAACGAAACAAGACGCCATCATTCTTCGCATTAAATGTTACCTTGTCACTTTGCCGCCAGGGGAATATTCTGTTCCTTTCACCTTCCTAATCGTGCCTGCATCAAGTCCAGTGCAGATGGAGACCTATATCATTTTGCTAATGAAACGCCTATCAAATATACGTGCCATCAAAGCACCAGATTTATTGTGTTCAGATTCGTATATTTTTTCCTTTCAACCCACATTTCTATTGTTTTGCCCTTTCCTGGGACGTCAATAACAATGTCACTGAAAAATGGGGACAGATTTTGAGCAAGAGTTTTACATACAAAAATAAAGAAAATAAAATCAACATGTGTCCAGAAACATTTAATTTGTGAGTTACAGCTTAAAGAGTACATTTATAGTACACGTAAGTGCTCAAAATGTCCTCCATGAGATTCGATGCACGCCTCGACACGTCTCGAACAGCAGAATCAGTTCAAAGATGCCGGGGTAGTTTCTGTTAGTCTGACAGGCATCCATAATGCAGTGGTGAAGTACGCCTTCGTCGTCAACAGGAGCTGCATGCAAAGGGGATTAAGGTGTCGTCACATGTAGAAATCCAGAGGATTCAAATGTGGCGAACCGGGAGGCCATGCATTGGGTCCTCCTCTACCTGTCCACCGGTCATGATGGTGCTGCTGAGAACATCTTGCGCAGCTCGGCTAAAGTGTGTCGGAGCATCATAACACATTTTTGCATCTCTGACTCAAAAATGAAATGAAATTCGTGCCCAAAATTTGTCAGCATCTTCCAGATACATCCTGTATAGGCATCCTGTCAGACGGGACATACCACTGTTTGCCTCATACTATTCGTATTTCTAATATCCAATATTCGAATTGAGCCCAGGGGAAGGTTATCCCTTTTTGTTCTTATGTTTTTATGCAAAATGCAAATAATGAACTCATTATAGATATCTTATATTCTATAGTTTCCACTTTTAATTTGTGAAACTGTTCAGCGAATGTCAATAAAATTTGGAATTTTCGCTTATATTAAGATTTATCGAATGAATTTTACATTGGTCCATACAGGTCAAATACAAGCCCTGCTTTACACGAAGCTTAGACAGAAGTTCAAAACTTTCTCAAAGGACGCCTGCAGTATGTAAACAAATTGTATCACCACATGGAATATAGAACAACTTCATTCATTCATTCATTCAGCTGTGGCTCGACAGCCCCTGTTGTACATTGACTTCTTTCTCAGTTTCTTAATCTTTTACACATTCGGTAGGGTCCCTTGGACGGGAGATCAGTCAGTCGCAATGCCGCTACCTGCAGACAGGACAGCAGAAACAATAAATGCACACAGACATCCATGCCTCGAGTGGGATGGAACAACTTAATATGTGTTATTTTTATTAGAATACTTTTCGATGTGACATATTCTTATCAAAACACAAGGGAACTAATTCTTATGTTCACGCAGTGTACTGCCTGTACTCTTTATGAACAATGTAACAATAGAACACTAACTGACAGTGAATATCAATGACACCGAGGTGCATTAAGTTACACAGAATTCATGTGGAAGATAAGTGAATCTAAGTGGACTAGGCCTAAGCCTCTCTTCCCCAGTCAAGTCACCAGTAAAGTACTATAAAATAAAGCATTTAACGATTAATTTTTTTGGGGGGGATCAGTACTATGGCTATTTATATTGTGCAGTGTCAGGGAACAGAGCGTGGATTACATAGTACAAAATTGGAAGTGACTATGAATGATTAAGTTGGAAGGATATGGAAGAAAATTGTTATACACGTAAGTTTAAGGTACCATTAAAGGATTTGAATAAAAAATGTAATAGTTAGAGCCATCCCTGTAACAGGCCGTGAAAGCCCATCGCTTTGTGAGACGTAGAGGCTCCCACATTTTCTACACAATCGACTCACTGGTAGCGGAAAGGTTATTAGCTTTACGCACCGGCCGCCCTTTACCCCCAAGGAAGTTTTTCTGGTACTCATTTCTGCTAGAGGCTGAGTCGCCACTGATTGGCCTATTGTACCTGCCCTGGGTGATTATGATGATGGAGCAATTGGTGGAATGAAGATTTGGCAGGGGAAACCCGCCCCAGCGCCACTATGTCCACCATAAATCCCACTTGACCAGACCCGGAATTGAACCCGGGCCGCCGTCGTGGGTAGCCAGCGACTAACCGCTTGAGCTATGGCGCCGCTATATCTCAGGGCCATGGTGTGGCTGGAAGGATTAGGTCAATTGAGAAAATTCACCTCATCGGGACTCGAGCCCGCGACCTTCCGGCTTGTAGCATAGTGTCTGAACCAACTACACTACCGCGTGTCCCCAAAGTATTTGAATAGAGATGATAACGTTACGAAATTCTATGCTAGAATTCCCAGTGTTACCTACACAGTTTAACCGGGAACATTCCGAATAGGACCCAGGAATGTTAAAGTCACTGAACTGCAGCAGCCGATGCGACATAGGCCCTACATAATGGCCAGTTTGAGAGAGGGAGGGACATAAAGCCATTTATAGATACACAGTCTGACAAGTGTTCCCGCTTGGACACTTCGAGTAACATTGAAAGCCAGAACCGTCTCTCACAATGCTTAGTCTCACTCACTCACCCATGGAGCTGAGCCCTTCTTGAGAACCCACCAATTCTGCAACTACTCAAGAATTTCCCAGCATTTCATGGAACCCGAATGTTTATTACCGTGTTCACAAAGCCCTCCACTGGTCCCTATCCTGAGCCAGATCAATCTAATCCATACCGTTCCATCCTATCTCTCTAAGATCCATATTAATTTTGTCTACCCACCTATGTCGTGGTCTTCCTAGTGGTCTCTTTCCTTCTGGCTTTCCCACCAATATCCTATATGCTTTCCTCCTCCTCCCCATTCGTTCTACAGTCCCTGCCCATCTCTTCCTCCTTGACTTGATCTTTCTAATTATACTTGGAGAAGAGCACAAGTTATGAAGCTCCTCATTATGCAGTTTTCTCCAACCTCCTGTCACTTCATCTCTCTTCGGTCCAGATATTCTCCTCAACACCCTGTTCTCAAACACCCTTAGTCCACGTTCCTCCCTTAATGTCAGAGACCAAATTACACACCTATACATAATCACAGGCAAAATATAATTCTGTATATTCTAATTTTTTTAGACAGCAGACGAATGTTAAGTCTGTAGTGAATATACTTTGAATATCATTGCGAGATAATGTACAAGCAGAAGCCCCTACAGAAAATTCTAATGGGTATGTACCCCTTCATTGTGGGCTGGATATTTCCAAATGTTTTGTCGCCGAAAATATTTTCGTTCCAGCACATCAGTAGTTACTCTATACTCAAATGCATTTTGTACGATAAGTACATATTACATACAAACTTTACTTAGAACTAGTAAGCATGATTTAATTAAGCTAAATTATGACTGAGGTAGTAGGAAGGTAAATTTAGTTACTTCTCGATATTCACTGATTGTCCCATCGTACGGTGCGATGAAACCTGAGTTGCCAAAGGCGCTGTTATGCACGTCGCAGAACTGCCTAACTTAGACAGCAGCCTACCGCTGCTGCAACAGCAACAGCAACTAAGATTGGAATGCAATGAATTATACAAAAATATGTTGCTGAAATATTTTGAAAGTCATCAGTCGTGAAGGCAATGTCGTGAAGGGGATGGGAGGATAGTATTCAGATGTATCTACGGAAAGGGTTTGCGCGAACGGAAAGGATTTTACTGGTTCTGGATAGCGTAAAATGGATGAGTTGCTTTATATTAACGGCGATGAACCTTCGGGTTCTGCTTGCTCATTGTTAGTTACTATATTGATGATAGTGGTGGTAATATTGTATTATGGCAATACAATTTAATTCAATTTTTTAAGTGTTTCCTCGACAGCCCAAAGGCAAATTATAAAGTAAGTATGAGCAGACACATACTCGTAAATAAATAAAAGACAAATAGAAGCACCTTGTATCATTCAGAAAATACCACATGAGTTAATGCAATTACACCAACAATTTCGTTCTAAGATAATAATAATAATAATAATAATAA
>NW_019741976.1:2182797-2193679 GCF_002891405.2 Cryptotermes secundus | reverse complement strand
ACCTACGCCTTGGTCTTCCCTGTGGTCTCTTTCCTTCTGGCTTTCCCACCAATATCCTATCATTCGTGCTACATGACCTGCCCACTTCATCCTCCTTGACTTGATCATTCTATAACGGTGATTGCCTTGGGGAAAAAGACATTCAAAATCACTTACTTCGGAACAAACCCCACGTGGGTTCCTCTGAGATTGAAACCGAGCTTCAGCAATGAGAGTATAGCGACTAACAGTATGAGCTTTGGTATGATAAAGATATTATTTTGAAAGAGTTATCGTTTGGTTTCTCTACAATATATTGTTCATTGCGTCTAAAGACAAATATATTTCTGACAAATCATGTCAGACTGTTAGTAGCAAGGCGGCCGGCCAAGCCGAAGGGGCCCATTTAGAAAAATAAATTCGAGTTACGTCGTTAGCTGTTTTGAAATTGTCTGCTTAATTTGGAAATTGTATTAACATCCACTGAACTACAATGACAGTTAATTAATTAACTAAATTCTGGTCCCTGAGTTATGACATCTTAAAATCCCCGAATTGAATACTCATTCGATGTTGGCAATGCAGTTTCTGATGACTTTTCGTTGGGAAAGAATCCAAGAAATTGTGAATAAAATGTGACATTTTCAGAAAGCTATTTCCAATGAACTAAGTCTGCATAAAATTACAATATTTTAAATATTCTATCACAACCTGTTCAATTTAAATGGGTAAAAGTTTTGAGTGTTGAAGTGTTCCTAATTTTCAGAGTGACTTTCTCAACGTACTATTCCTTTCTGGAAGGATGGTATGAAATTCTATATATTAAAGATAGTAAAATTTAAATTTCAACTCAGTTCGGTCAAGTGGAAGGAGAGCGGGGGTAAGGAATCCAAGCTGACTCTAGATAAGGAAGGAAGCCGAATATACCCGATCTGCAACACGTCCAGTCGCGGCTTCGTAGGAGTCACGAATACAGACTTCATTTCCTGAGATCCTTAGACAAACACTGAGGCCAGTGAAGGAGACATTCCTTTAAATTTGTGTATGCATTTGCATAGGTGTAAGAACACGGAGCTGTACAACCGCGACGGCAGATATCATAAGCAAAGACGAATATTATAAAGCGCTATAGTTTTAGAAGCGACAGAACACGAAATGACACAATAATTGTAAATGGTGAACAGGGAGATTTATGAATATTGTTCCTTCTTATTATAAAAAAGAGTGAAGAAATGTAGAAGTTCTAGGCTTTCAAAATATGTAGAGTATTTATTGGGCTATAATACACACCGATATGTCAGTTACATTATGATTGAAAAAATAAATATTTAAAAATTATTTTATTTACTTTACAGTAAGGTACAGTTCACTTAACATTTCACTGACTCATAATGGAAACACACAGGTATGATACAAGATCATAATAATTAATTGTTATTAATAAATATAACCATTTAATTAATTCATAATTTAATATCAATATATCTCACCTGCGCGCCATTACTTCCCGGAGAATATAGAATGAAAATTATTGGACTTTCTGTTCACCAGAGTTGCAGTTAATTATATTGACATCACATATCCTCCTTGGATGTGAAATATTTTTTATGGGGAATTTCTGCCTTCCCTTTGCACAGGCAAACACCGCAAATTTGTAGTTATTTGACAGTTCTGTTTAACCCCCGGCTTTTGTATTGTCAAATGACAGACAGTAGGATTACAATGAATAAATAATACTAGCAGTGGAAATAGCTTTATGTTGGAATTTTTCAAATTGTGTTACACTGGGCTATTCCATGTTGTGCACTGAACAAATGAACTTAGCATTACAGGGAGAACATTAAGGCCAGGGTGACATTTATGCTCGGGTGGGGAAAATGTCAAGAGGAAAGGCAGAAAAAGACAACGAGTCCTGGCATCAGTGCTGATGAGTTCAGAGAATTAGCCGAGCAGCCCACCCGATCTTCACGGTTACGTAGCGTCAAATACGTGACAATTTTCTAGCGAATACAAATTTTAAAAATATTAATTAATTTTTTAATCATTGTGCAATTGTGCGTAGGCGAGAGTGTGGCGAAGAGTGTGAAATACGAAAAAAATATTCAAATTAAATTGGATATGCTCAGTAAATAATATAACTGAGAATAAATGAACCCGGAGAGGGGGTGTTCGCAGGGAGATCCGAACCCGTTACCTTCCGAATATGAAGCAAGAATGCCACCCTCTCCGCTGTTACTTTCTGTCACGGGGTCACGGGTTATATCATACCTTATCTCGAACTGTTGACTTCAGCCCTCTCAGTTTAAAATATTTTACACTATTTTTCAGCCTGATCATCTTCACACTCAAGCACACAAATATCGTATTCAGAACACTGTCAATTATGGGGGGTGATTAGAATTTTCGAATTGAGAGATCAAATATATATCCAGAGTTTCTGGTGCTGAGGAGAATATTTGCGCCGGAGAGAGATGAAGTGACAGGAGGTTAGAGAAAACTGCATAATGAGGAGCTTCATAACTTGTACTCTTTTCCAAGTATAATTAGAATGATCAAGTCAAGGAGGATGAGATGGGCAGGGCATGTAACACAAATGGGGGAGAGAAGGAATGCATATGGGATATTGGCGGGAAAGAGACCACTGGGAAGACCAAGACGTAGGTGGGTGGACAATATTCAAATGCATCTTAGAGAGATAGAATGGGATGATATGGTTTGGATTGATCTGGCTCAGGATAGGGACCAGTGGAGGGCTCTTGTAAACACGATAATGAACTATCGGGTTCCATAAAATGTTGGGAAGTTCTTGAGTGGCTGCAGAATTGGCGACTCCTCCAAAAGGGCTGAGCTCCATAAGTGAGTGAGTGATCCAGAGTTTATGCCTTCGATATTTTAATCAAGGATCCCGATTCTGCTCGTTAGAGTTGTTCCAAGATAAAGTTTCAAATATTCTCAAATTACTGATCACGTGTACGAGTATTTTATATTACGAATGTGGTGCAATTATTATTAATGTACCGTAACGCCAGTTATCTATGGGACATGAAAAGCAAGCCCTAAATTCTCTCAGTTGAGAGTCCGTTGCCGGTCCTGGTTTCGATATGAGAATATTCAAAATAAAAATTAATATATTGAGGATCTGAAGTTGTCACAATACTGATTATGGGAATTTCTATCTTGTACAACACTATGTAGTCCGTTGAAAGTCAACCGACGTTTCAGAGGATCATGTCACTTCCATCTTCAGGGTTTGAATTGAAGTCAAGCAAGAAATCAGTACGAAACAAGAAGCAGATATCCATGCTCGTTTCTTTCTTGAATTCCTCAAATATGAAGATGGATGCGACTAATTCCTCCGAAATTTCGGTTGAATTTCAACGGACTACATGCTGTTCTATCCAAGAAAATTGGACTCTTCAAAAGTTAATCTTGTTGTTAACTCAGGGCTCCATTTTCTGAGTGGATCTTGAAGTTAGATAATTTGTTGCCGGTGTGTGCTTCGCATCCATAGTGCTGCCACACCGCGGAAACCTGCACAGTCGCTGGTGAGAGAGAAGGGAAGCAACTAAGTAGAGAGGACTTGTAAATCCGTGTCTTTAATCGAAATGATTGATTCGTAAGTTAGTTAAGAAGCTAAATGAACTGCAAATATTATATAGGTCGAAATATATACATCGAAAATTTCCAATTACCAAAGCCAAAGGCAATGTGACGTGAACCATATCTGAATCAGCAGCACAGCACACGGTCGATTTAAGGTATTTTTGGGTTTGATTATATTTATGAATAGCGAATGTGAAGCGGGAAAGTATTTTAAGGCGCTATTCTGAAGTTGGGCGAAATTGTAACAGGTTAAATATATACCAGCCGGTCACGGTAGCCGAGCGGTCTAAGGCATGTACTGTCTTCACTCGCTTGGAAACCGGGATCGTGGGTTCGAATCCCACTCAGGGCATGGATGTTTAGTTTGTGTATGTGCGTTTTTCTGTGTTTGTGCACAAGTAGAGGCCTTGCGACGAGCTCATCACCCGCCCAAGGAGCCCTACCGAATGTGTAAGATCTAGAAAAACCGAAGTGAACGGACAAGTTCATGGAGGTAGGCCTAGGCCCAGTGGAGCTGTAGTGCCAAGGAAAAAAAAATATATATACCAAATAAAACTGAAATGTGATCAATGCAAATCTAAAATGCTTCCAAAGTATCCATTAACGAGAAATATTCATAATTTATTTGTTCTTGAAAATTAGTCCGTGATATCAAATATTTCTGTAAATTGATATATAATCTTTCTTGTCGGTTTCCTAGTTGGTCTACATTTTGTAACCGCCCTTCTTTTGTTTCCTTTTGACGTGTAACGGACCTCTCCCGCAGTTGTGAATACTAAACAAGCCTGGCGTCCTTTAAAAGTATTAAAATAGCATAGATGCTAATTACTTATTCAGTTATGTTATGTGATGCTGTTCCAAGTATACACGTAGGTCTCATAAGCAGAATTTTAACGAAGGTAGATTCCACGAAATCTTTTATTTCTGGTACAGGCAACTCTACCATAAAATATGCTACTGCAGGGAATTTTTGTTTTTAAGGGCACGCCTGACACCCGACATAGTACATAAAAATTGTGCAAAACCTATCAAAATAAGGTACTTATTCTTCTACTTGTCTGACTGGACTAGCAAACTATCTTCACGAACCTGGGTCTATTTGAGCAGTTGACAATTATTCAGCCAATCAAGAAATATTTAATATTAAAGTCAATTTTACCGACCACACAACATATTTTTATTATTATTACACTACATGTTTCGACCTCAAGAGGTCATCCTCAGGTGTACGAACACAGCTGTATAATTACACGCACTCACATTCGTCTTCTCACTTATTTGATCCTGTATCTTATTCAGGCTCACGCTCAATAATATATCAAGCTCCTGTCACAAAACATAAGTTAAAATTGAGAGAGCTTGATATATTATTGAGTGTGAGCCTGAATAAGATACAGGATCAAATAAGTGAGAAGACGAATGTGAGTGCGTGTAATTATACAGCTGTGTTCGTACACCTGAGGATGACCTCTTGAGGTCGAAACATGTAGTGTAATAATAATAAAAATATGTTGTGTGGTCGGTAAAATTGACTCTAATATTGATTAAATACACAACAGGATGCAAGAAACAATTAAAGAAACCTTTAGCTTCTATGACTCGAGATCCGTCGTTCTATCCATAAAATTTCTCTAGCCGAAGCATTTTCAGTCAGTCCACAACCTTACATTTGTTTCTATGTTAACATTGTCTTAACATCTACGTCTAGGTTTCTCAAATTGTCTCTTATTTTCTGATCAAATTTTAAGCTCTTCTCATTTGCCCATGTCTAACTTCTTTTGCCTTGGCGGATTAGGCTCTCTGTCCTGTGCCAATTCAGAATTGATTCTGAAATTTGAATCTGATAAGACAGTTGGTGGGACTCCCCGGACGGGTGATTAGTCTTTAGAGAGGCCGCTACCGTCTTGCTTACATTACTTGTCTAAATTTAGTGAGTGACCCTTACATTAGACCTATTAAATGAACGGTCTCCATATTCTGTAATTCTCTCAACTCCTTATTTACTTCACAGGAGAAAATACAATATATAGCATGTAAACATATTTGTATATTTTATGTTGCGTATTTCCTCTGTTTTAGTACGTGGAGTAGAAACCATTACAGAATTTTTAATCGCATTTTCTTCTCTTTAACTCCTTTTAGTATCATTCTATCACTTTATCTATCTATCTGGCTTCTCGAAACACAACTCAGTTCTTCTCAATTAATTCTTTTTGTAACTACTTTTCACGGACCACGCAGAAAATATATCCTTTCTATTGTTGGGAAGGCGTGTGTACAGCATCGTTGCATGTCAACGGAAGTTGCTCGATTGTTGCTTGCGTATTCGTTGCCGTGGAAATGTGTTTATTGAGACGTTGCCCAGTAATGAACATCTATTCTCTCTTCACTATTCCGGCTTTCAGATCATGTTACAATATTAACGTGACCTCTGCCATGGGAATATGTGGCGATGGGCATGATCGAAAAAAAAAATGGCGCCTATTTATCTGTTTCTCGAAGCTGACTTTGAAAGTCTTACGGCGCCACGATGAAACAAAAGAACATCCCTCAGTTCCAGAATCACATGCTGGACATTTGGAGATATCACACAACGTACGCACTTTTCTGTGGAACATATCAATATGGTGGCTGTTCTTGACGTATCTATGGGTAGTTTAATGTGTCCGCATTTCTCATTGGCTACAACTCCGATTGTCGACGTTTGTTGTTTCTCCTATGAATCTGAGCACGGGAAAGATGTTATCTAAAGAAACAATAACCACAAAAGTTGGTTCCAAAACAAGGAAGACACTAGTCAACCTCTGATTAATCCAGAAAAGGTTTTTTTTATCTCCACTTGAAACAAACATCTCTAACGACACGTAAATTGGAGAAACAATATCAAACAATTGGCTGGCTGCCTGGCCAACTTCCGATTGTTGTACAACGCTGTTTCGAGATGGACAGGGCTGATATAACTATGGCCCGCTGCCGTTTCGAAGAGTAGAGCGCACAGCGCTAATATGAGGATTATTAATTCGCAGCCGGACTATCATAACCACGCATTTGTAAACAGCTAGTCTGGCTTACGGCAGAATAAACGAGAGTTGTTCGACCGTGGTCTAATTTATCTGCGTCCTGGACTCCATAGAGCCGCTGAACTTACTGCATAGCGATGTAGATGTCATCGAGATGCTCTAAGATCCCTTTAAGCGATAAGGTCTCCCCCGGTAGGTCTGTATCCTACAGGAGCGTTGCAGCTGGCTATATGAGGGTCTGACGCAACTGCAGCATGAAACACAGTACGAGATACTGAGATAGAAGGAAAAGGTAAAGTTCTCCCTATGCTTAATTAATTAAACACCAGGTAATGGAGGTATAAGGTGGCTGGGATGAATAGTTCCACCCTTCTTGAACTCGGCACTAAATAGTTGTGAGTAGTCAGCTTCACGCTCCGGCCACTCTACTCCAGGTAGCTGCATAGGCTTCGGAGCAGGTCTGGAAGACTTGGAGTAGAGAAAAATCTCTTACCTCTGTTGGGAATCGAACACTCGGCCATCAAGTCCGTAGCCCTTCTTTAGCCGCCATTTTTATGTTCTATAACAGACACTGGTAAGATTCCATGACAACTGAGTACTCATATCAGAAATAGTAACTGTTCTCCGCTTGTTGACATACGTGTTGCATTAATATATATATATATGTATAGGCTAAAGATAAATTATTGTACTCGAAGAATTTTTGTATTATATTTGAAGTTTCCGCCAGTTTCTGATGGTATCTTGCTGTATTTTTCTTCGATCCTGAAGGTACAAGCGGTCTGTTCTTCCAAAACTTCAAACCGCACTGCTTTACGGGCCCAGAAAGCCTCTCTATTCAAGATGCCTTACTCAGCTACATTGCTGAGCTGTCTGATAGCAGCAGTGTCCTACTAAAACAGAAACTTAATAAGCTGAATTACACACATTCACACGGATATATATATATATATGTATAATTATTTATTCATTACATGGAGTTTCCTTTATTAGTTTTATTGTGTTCTGATTTGTTCTCAATATAATTGCTTTAGCTTCACTAAACTGTAGCAGACTAATCATTTTAGCTGTGCTTTTCATCATTTAGTCCGTGATCTGACTGAACGTTTCTGAATTAATTTGAATATTTTACAAATTACATATAATTAAGGTGGAAGTATAATTTTCAAAAGTGTCCTCTTCTTCGAAGCAAAATCCCGGGTCATGTTACAAGTGCAATGTCTTTATAATTTTAATTTCTTAACTGCTTTATTTTGTAATTATAATTGTTAGATGAAATGTAATATTCATGCATAAAGTTGACGCCTATATTTTATACACTCACTGTTATGCTATTGCCAGTTATTTTGATTCTATGAAGGTGTTTTATGTAGAAAACTTTGAGGGTTATTGTGACAACACTTTTTGAAAAATGCAGATCTTTATTTAAATTCGTGTAGTGGGGGGTAGAGTCCAACTGGGTCCACTCGGCACGTCGGCCACTCATTTGCCTATTGTACTTGCCCCGGGTGATTATGATGATGGAGAATTTTATGGAATGAAAATTGGCAGGAGAAACCGAGGTACTCGGAGAAAACTTACCCCAGCCCCATTTTGTCCACAAATCCCACTTCACCAGATCCGGGATCGAACCCGGGCCGCCGTGGTGGAAGCTAGGACCAACCACTTGAGCTATAGCGCTGCCTTATGCAGACATTAAATACGTGTATTGTACTCATGTCATATCCTGGTGAACACCATCACGAAATTATTTGCACGCGTATGTAGCTGCAATTGACCCATTTTATATTCTTGCATCTGAGCTTACATTATGAAAGTAAACTAATTTTCTGTGAATTATTTTCTGAGTTGCGATTTATTTTCACTCCACTACAACATTAATTTTACGTATTATTCGTATAAAAAATAGTTTGAAAATTTAAATAATATTTTACCTTGCTTGCCTTAATAAGTAATTTATTCATCCCCAAGTACACATCAACATGGGTAGTAATATTTTACATACCAGCGTGCTCAGGAGCTTTCATGTTCATGAATGAATTATTTAAAATCTACTATCTTTCCATCTAAGGCTCTAAAGACCTTTGTTGGATCTTGGCCGATATCTGTCTTAATCCCATTCACAGTCAGTAGGACTCCTTGTACAGGGATCAGCCCGTCGCAAGTCCGCTACCTACACACAGAAGTACGCAAACGCAAAATAAAGGCAGACAGACATCCATGCCGTGAGTGGGATTCGAACCCACGATCCCTGTATTTGAGCGAGCGAAGACAGTTCATGCTTTAGACCGCGCGACTACTGTGATCGTCGGAAATCTATCATACCAATACTACATCCTAATTAGCTTGGTGAGTTTTAGATTAATGTCATCATCAATTATTAAAAACAGAAATGAAATATGAATTTTCTTCGGTGTGAATAGAACCTTGTGTGTGTCTGATTTATTACTTGTCTTATGTTCTGCTTTCGCTTTACTTTGCTTTTCGAGGATTACGTCCTCCTGTCCCGAAATGGAATTAATTTAAAAAATAAAGCATATTAACATTTGATAGGGCCGGAGGCGTCACTATGGCGGGGAGGAAGGGGAGACTTCCCCAGCACTGAGAATAAGAAAATTCATCTAACACAACCAAGCAATGTCCTTAAGAAAGAAAAGAATGCGTCAGGGAACGAAGGAGTCAACGACCTAAGCGAGAGGCTGCCATTGAAGTTGCTGTCACTGTTTTCCTTCTTTGCTCATGAACAGGAGGAGGCAACAAGGCCCTCCGTTTGTTCCGAGCCCTAAAAATGACTACTTTGGGCTCTGCGTAGGTCCATCGCAAGGCGTTAACTTACACAATAACACAATAAAATCTCCCGCTGGTCACAGTTCCAAATAATTCAATAATAATAATATTTTGGCATATTGAGAGCCGTTACTAGGCTACGGCACAGTGCACACGCAACAGAAGAACACGTCACGTCTGCTGTGACGACATGCAACAGTAGGAGAGCTGCGGGAAGCGGTGTTGCCAAGCAATCCGACACAAGGCGGACACTTTCGCTGCAATGCAACCCGTAATACCACCCACATCAACAGGAGAACGGTTTTTTCTGTTGGGTCCGCTATGAGGCTGTATCACTCGATCGACCAGATTGAGTTGTGTTAGTAGAGTGGAGTCGAGTTGAGTTGGAGAGTCGACAGCTGTAGGGCACTCGCCAGCCGGTAAGAACGTGAGCATAGAAGCAGGAGGCATTATTGGAAGCCTTCATCAGAGAGCCAGTGAACACAGCAGACTGAGATAACTTAAGTGTGTGCTGTAGTGAGCTGCAGAATGCCAATTAGCGATAGCGCTATAATTGTCTGTACTTATGGTATATAAATGTTAATTAAATCCAATTACCAATCAAAACCCCGTCTACAGTCACTTAGACATGTGACAGTAATAATAACATACAGATAATGTACCAAATGAACACACGTGGGCTGAAGTGTGGTGCAAATTAGGGAGGCATGTGACCATAGCATTCTTCAGGTTTCCTTGCCTGGCGTTCCAGCCCAGTACGTAAGTGCCCTATATTATTTTCTAAATCTTGTTCAGGATATGCACTTGGATTCTTTGGAAGGTGAAAAAAAGTAGGTCCAGAGACGAATTCTAATCCCTGGTCCCGCTAGATAGATCAGCATTTCTTAATTGCCCCTTGGTCTCAAACTGATACTTCACGAATCCCCTTTTTCACTGTGACTTTTATCTCAAAATACTAATTATCGTGTATCAAAACTAGTAGAAGATACATAGAAAATTTCATTTCAAACAGACTTGATTCATTCCACTTACAGTAAATGTAGTCAAAATTTGTATGCTGTATCCAACTATTTCTCAGAATTTGTGAAATGTATATGATGTAACAACTTATTAGACTTTCTTAATATTGTGCATCCTGTTGTGTGTCGTAAATAAGTTATGTACTGAATGCTGATTGTTGTTTTGTAGGCGGTACATTCTATACCTTACATATCCTATTTATGAGATTCTGTCTACTACCGGGGCGAGGGTTTACATGTGCCCTCGGTTGAGAACTGCAGGTATGATCTAAAATCTTGAATATCATATATCGAGCGATCACAAGGACAGGCAGTTTATTTGTCTTGTAAAAATGTACCTAGGTATTTGAAGAAAGCAGTCTTCTGGGATTTGGCATCGTGTATATGTGGTGTTAACCGACGTTTCGGAGGAACATATCGCCTCCATCTTCAGGGTTACGTTCCTCCGAAACGTCGGTTAACACCACATATACA
>NW_019741976.1:2065552-2181496 GCF_002891405.2 Cryptotermes secundus | reverse complement strand
TGAAAGCAGCATGATGTATAATATTAGTATTTACCCATGCATCATGGAATGACCACTTACTGCCGCGGGAGCTGTGCGCAGAGCGATTGCGTCGCCTTGCCTGCGAACCAATCATAACATCTGGAACGTACGGTAAGCCTCTGGGCTGAAGAGGCAGTCTGATTTCGCCGAAAAACATGCTAGAATCTTCCTTGATAGTGATGCTCAAGTAAAATTCATTGAGTGAGTCAGCCGGTGTCAGTTCAACGCAGTGCAGAGGAGTTATGGGGCAAGCGAAGTTGGAGAGCATTCGCGTTGCTGTGAATTAATAAGTGGATATAATACTGACTTCAAAGCCATAACTGCTTATGGACGGTGAGAAAACAACTGTTTCATATGCCGATAATCGTTACGATATGTAAAGGAATAGGCATTTAAATCAGTTAAGTTATCTTACAAATTACTTCATTTATTCTAAAAGTAAACATATGTATGAAGCCGTAAAGAATATACGTACTTGGGTACCCATAATATGTACTGATTTGGATTTGCCAAATGTGAATAATATAGTTATTTTCTTCATAGTCACCGCCGTGAAAGCCTCAAATCTTACATTATAAACATATTAAATATTTATATAACTATAATTATATTCGATAATTATTTTTCTTTTGAATGTAAGAAGTGTTTTACTTCTGAAAAATTAAGTTCCGCAATATGTACCAACACCTTTCTCTAATAACGTCAAATTTGTTACACATTTACTACGAAAATCGTACCACTCAGACGCCATCACTATTCTTTAGCTTCAGGAAAGTGACCTTGGCCATACAAGGGAGAAGCTACGTCATCCAATGCATTTACTGAAGCGAAACTAAGCCACAAGGACCGAAACCCGGAAGTTTTGATGTTTTAGGCCTCGTAACTGACTGTAGCGTAACTATGGCAACAGCACAAAGAAACGTCATATAGGCGTGTTTATAATATTGGTTATTTTATAATATTCTTGTCATGAAATCAATTTTGGACCTTATATTAACATATTTTCTGGAAACGGCTCTTCACCTGAACCACGATTAATACCGATAATGTACTCATGACGATTATTTAAGAGATCTTACTGCTGAGCGGACAGAATGTAGATTGAAAGGATATTACATCGTCACGTGTTTGCGTGACTATAAACGAGGTTTTAATAGGTGACTCGATTTATTGACGATTTACAGGTCATAACCACAAGTAATTATGGCGCCATCGCTAATTACCACTTCTTAAAAATCATTAAAGCAAACGCTAAGACTTCTCAGTCTGCCTTCATTAGTCGTTTCCTGGTAACTGATCTTAACAATGCTAATTCTTCGGCTTCCGTGTTCACACTATTTCCCGTTGGCTAATACTTTTCAACACACAACTCGTGACTACACATTAGAAACCACTGTCACACACAGACTAGTGTTCTCAGCCTGTTACGGTCTCCAATGACCGTTGCCTGGCAACGGCTTCAAACGGCTGACTTTCTTCTTACTCTGAGTTCCCAAATTATCTCCGTACCTCAGCTACCAGCATCTAGCAGTTCACTAACTCTTTGCTCACCAACAAACTCACTTTACTCCACTGTACTCAGCTGCACTACACTCACTAATTCCCAGGCTGGCAGCCATCTCACACCAACCTCTTACTCCGCTGATTGACTCAGACTCATCTAACTTAAATCTAGACCTGGCCTACCTATAAAACCTTGGCACGGACGGCGTAACCGTATTTCCATTGTTGTCCGTTGGACGCTACTTAGTAACGGCCGTTGTTTCGTTGGTTGTTTCTCGGTCGTTGCCTAGCAACAGGTTTATATGCTATAATATTTTAAATGTGTCTTCTATAGGAAATATCCCTTTCCTGTGCCCAGATTGGTAGAAACACATGAACATCGTGAACCTTAAATATTATAATATTTATTACGAGAGAACGAGATATCAAATGAATCTTAGGTGGCTGAAAACTGTACAAAATGCAGATCTGCATCCTGTATAATGCTGAATGAAACTGGAAAGTTAAGACCACAATCTTATGAGGTGGGCTGCCGTGAAGACTGGTAGATGCTTACTGGGCGTCACATCCAGGCGACCGCAGTCTTAATCCTTTAAAGTCTAGCAGTTTTTTATTGCTAGTGAGGTGGGACTAAGTCCCTTGTACTGCGGCCACTTCTGGCCTATTGTACCAGCCACAGGCGATAGGTGAGGGTGATTGTGGAGCAATTGGTGGAATGAAGATTGGCAGAGGAAACCGAAGTACTCGGAGAAAACCTGCACCAGCGCCACTTTGTCCACCACAAATCCCACTTGACCAGACCCCGGGATCGAACCCGGGCCGCCGCGGTGGAAAGCCAGCGACTAACCGCTTGAGCTAAGTCTAGTGGTTACTATATATACCACCTCTTTTAAGATACTGAAACGGCATTCTGCTCACAGAGTACATCTCTATATTTCATACGGTTCTCTCAATAAACAGCGATTTTCTTCCTAAACAGCTTTAACCGGTTGGACTATGTACCGGAGACGTGATGTGTTTAGTGTAAGGTACGAACTGAATATTTATATTCAGTCTTTAAAATGTTAATATTTGTCCCCTGTAAGAACCTTCAGCGATGTTATATAGTCTTGATATCGACGGGGTTGTTCAGTAACGAACCGAGGAATAATGCAGTCACTAAAATTTAAGAATCAGTTCTACTCTTCGCCAAGTACAATTAGCATGATCAAGTCTAGGAGAATGAGATGGGCAGGGAATGTAGCACGAATGGAGAGAAGAAGAACTCGTATAGGGTTATGATGGGAAAGCAAGAAAGAAAGAGACTACTAGGAGGACCAAGACGTAAGTGGATGGATAATATTAAAATGCGTCTTAGAGATATACGAAGAGCGGTATGGATTGGATTGATCTGGCTGAGGATAGGGATCAGAAGAAGGCTCTTGTGAACACGGTAATGAACTTCCGGGTTCCATATAATTTTGGGAAGTTCTTGAGTAACTGCGTGACTGACGGCTTCTCAAGAAGGGTTCTGTTACGTGAAGTTAGTGAATTACGTGTAGTTAGTTATTTGTTACTTCCACGGGTGGCTAAGATGAGCTCATAGGGGAGAGGCCATTTCAGTCTCTCCGACTTACAGAAATACTTTCTGAGGTGTTGGACTGGATGTGTCTGGCCCGGAGAGGATCCAGTGGCGGGATCTGGCGAACACCACAATAAAACTTTGGGTTCCATAAAAGGCGGCAACTTACTAACCATTCAACGGCTGTTACTCGTGGCTTCTCATGAGAAACTCAGCAGTTACTAGTTTTCCTGCTTTGTAAGATCTGCGGGTCTCACATCGGTGGTTATAAGGAGTTCTGTCTCCTAGGGTATTACACGTGGAATCCTATAAAAGTTAACGGAGGTTTCGTAGTAACATATCACTTTCATCTTCAAGGTTGAAGAATAAGGCAAATTGGAGGCCACGTGTTCCTCGGATATAACGGTTAGCTTTTAACGGTCTAAGAGACGCTGTATCACAGAAGACAGAACTTTTCATTTTCCTTCTTGATCTTGCATAACGGGTTTCAGTCCTTTTTGTTATGTAATAATTTATTTTATTTTATTGCAGGATTAGATTACTTTTAAACCTTAATTCAACGCTCTTGGCACGAAGAATACGAGTAATATGAAGCAGTAAAACAAATCACTACCATTTGTTGTTTTTTTATTAAGTTATGTTACTTTTTCATTTTCCTTCACTTTATGTAAGTTAATTCTGTTGCTGCAATTAATTCCTCAGTATTACGGGTTATTCTTTTAACTGAGATACATTCTTCATGGAATTATTTTGGGCTCAGTGGTGTTCAATTATTACTTTTGTTTCTATATGGACATTCATTAATTTTTTTGTGTTATTTAATCGACATGCTTCTTGTTTCTTTGACAACGTTTTGCCAGTTCTCAAAGTTAGTCTTATTGTTTCCGTGTGCATTATACACGTATATGTATGTCCACACAGTTAATGGCATGACAGTCATTATAATCCTCAATATCATGCTGCCGATTTTTTGGAGCTGCTGATTATGTAGTCTCTGTGATAAGGTTCAGGCAGGTTTGTAACTGAAGTCTTTTCCAAAGTGCCGGCTAATCTATCTTGAGAATTTCGTGTTCTCATAAAATAATATTAGAAAAGTGACTTGAAATAAACCATTGTTACTTTCTTACCAGAATGTTCACCATTCATAATCATTTTGTATATAATGTGACGATACTTAACCTCTGAAATTCATAATTCTCTATGCAACCTACAAAGTACCAAACTGACGAACAAATCGTGTTACAACTGAAAGATATCTGCTTGAACCGAAATTGACACGATCTTCAAGTGAAATTAGTTTTTGGAAACTAAGTATCAAGAAGAATATTAATTCCACATGTTAATACTTAGCCAAAATATTAACAAATTTAACCCACAAACAACAGTAAGTTCTGTAAAGAACTAATTGTCTATGAAGAAAGCAGTCTTCTGGGATTTGGCACCGTGTATATGTGGTGTTAACCGACGTTTCGAAGGAACGTCGGTTAACACCACATATACACGGTGCCAAATCCCAGAAGACTGCTTTCTTCATAGTCACCGCCGTGAAAGCCTCAAATCTTACAACTAATTGTCTATTTTCCTCTGATATGATATGGGAAGCATAGAAAACGAAAAAAACTGAGGGAAACATACAGATAGCAAGGTTATTTCGTAAGCTTTTTATTTTTTCAGTCAAGAAAATTGGCTAAACAAACGGCGCAAAATCGACTGACTGACTGACTGATGAATTGCTGCTGGCCCTCACCAGCACAGTGATTCTTGGTTGCGAAATCCNTGGACATTCATTAATTTTTTTGTGTTATTTAATCGACATGCTTCTTGTTTCTTTGACAACGTTTTGCCAGTTCTCAAAGTTAGTCTTATTGTTTCCGTGTGCATTATACACGTATATGTATGTCCACACAGTTAATGGCATGACAGTCATTATAATCCTCAATATCATGCTGCCGATTTTTTGGAGCTGCTGATTATGTAGTCTCTGTGATAAGGTTCAGGCAGGTTTGTAACTGAAGTCTTTTCCAAAGTGCCGGCTAATCTATCTTGAGAATTTCGTGTTCTCATAAAATAATATTAGAAAAGTGACTTGAAATAAACCATTGTTACTTTCTTACCAGAATGTTCACCATTCATAATCATTTTGTATATAATGTGACGATACTTAACCTCTGAAATTCATAATTCTCTATGCAACCTACAAAGTACCAAACTGACGAACAAATCGTGTTACAACTGAAAGATATCTGCTTGAACCGAAATTGACACGATCTTCAAGTGAAATTAGTTTTTGGAAACTAAGTATCAAGAAGAATATTAATTCCACATGNAAATCCGCGAGACTCATGACCATATTTTGCTCTCTGGTGGCTCTGGGAGCGTCCAGTCAAATCTGAGAGTAAAAGCATTGCACACAGTTTCTCATACACGACTGACCTTCACTGCGTTACGTTACAAACGCAATCGATTTTTGCTAGAAAAACCATTTTTCATTACTAAGTAGCGAATAACCATAAAATCCGTCCTCCCGAGAAAGCCGGTTTCGACAAAATAAAAAATACGGGATTTGTCATCTATTACTCACTTCCCTGCAAATACTATCTTCAGAGTTTTGTTTTGTTTTTATTGTATTACTGAAATTTAGTCAAAATCGTTTGAGCCGTTTTTGAGAAAATCTCCACTAGAAGGGATTTCAGGGGTTCCTAATTTCTAAGCTAAAATATTCATGAAAACTCAGTCTGGAGCCACCTGCTCAAAATAGTTACCCGCTCACAGATTATTCTACCCTAAAGATGGAGGCGAAACATTCCTCCGAAACGTCGGTTCACACAGGATCTACACGGAGCCACATCCCAGAAGACGGCATTCTTCACAGTCACCGTCAAGAAAACCTCAAGTCTTACATAAAACATACATATTTACTGGGTACCAACCATAGATAGATAAAATATTGAAGCCGAATATGAACAAAATACGTTCAACTGTTCAGGCGCTAACGATCAGCACATTCACACATACTTACAGATAGGGCTATATACAGACAGCACTCAGTACCACTTTCTGATATCCAGAGGAGCTGAAGACATGTAAATCCTTCAAAATCTCGAGATCATATCTTTTTACGATCACAGTAGGCTACTTCCTCAAGTACAGTCCGTATATGATAAAATAAAGCGGAAAAGAAGTACATCAATGTTCCGAGTGGAAATGCATGAATCTATGTATCTTAATGCAATCAAGAAACACTAGATACACAGTCAAGACGGCGGTACACCCAATGGGACACAGTAGTCGCCGCAATACAAAAGATAGACAGATATACGGTACATCCTACAACATCAAAATTAATAATAACAACAACAATGATGTACCTTAATGAATACTATTTGACAAATTGCACATGCAGTAGACAACTACAAAATTATGTAGCCTGAAGACTGTTCTGTGCGGCTGAAACATGTAGCATAAACTCTGAATGTACATATAATTTAATAATTTTAATGACATTTTAAACATTTAAAGAACACTTAGTGAATTAAGTGTGAATTAGCGTCGTTTAAAATTTAAATTGGTGTTGTTGCATTATAGACTACAAGTGATCAAGGTACATACATGTGGGCCATTTCTAGGAAATGGATGGGCAAGCACGTTGCCACGGAGAGACAGATTCTTGGAAACCGACTGAATACGGAGGATGATTTCCAGGTAACCGGAAACTGAAATTTGTAAATACTAGAAAACTAAAATCTTGCTTCGGAATTAACACACGGTTTCTGAGACAAAGCGTTCGTGAAGACAGTAATGGAACCCTCTGAGGCGGTGAGCTCTATTCGGTTCTCTGGAAGTTATAAAAGGGAGCTCCTTCGTTGGAGGCGACGAATCCCCGTGGGGAGGCGGGGTCGAATACCTTCACCGTGACCCTGCTGGTCGTAGGAGGCGACGAAAATGGAAGTCTCAAATCTGAGACAGTAACATATGGTCACGAGTCCCAAGGGACTAGGACCCGAGAAAGACTGCGCTGGCAAAGGCCAGCAGCCTATACAAAAGACAGACCCGTCCTCTCGTCAGATAGGGCGTCCAAATAAAACAAGACCGTAACTGTCAAACAGTAATAAAAATCTGGTCATGAGCCCCAGATGGGTATTTTATCCCGAGACAGACTGGCCGACTGACCATCGGTTGTAAAGAATTAGACAAAGACTCGTTCAAGCAGTGAGAGAATAATCAGAAATTCTTCAGAGAGATTCATCAGACAAATGTCTTGCAAATGGAGTGTGTGAGCTGTTATAATTTACTGTAATTGTAAAGAAGTGCCAATAAACCAAATTATCAGATTCATAACCCATTATTATTAGTCACGCCAACCATTTTCAGCTGATAATATTATGTACTGAAGCTCTGGCAGCTACTCCCCTGTGGGATGTTGCCTCGATGTTGATGCTATAAATGAACAAGCCCAGAAAAGGAAGCTGAAATGAAATCCACAGGAAGTGGCGCATCGTCGCCATATTTCATTAGCGGAGATTTTTCGATAGAAAGTTTCACGGAGCTTGCTATTATCTGTAAGCTGGAAATCGGATATATTTACTGTCTCTATAGGCAGTAACAGATTTATTGATTTCGAATTGAGTTTGGCACATGGATTTGCAGTTTATTTTATTTTCGTCCCAGCAGTAGTTGCTGCTACATGCTGAATATGTCACTGATATGAATATATTAAAATCTATGCAGACATTCGAGGAATCTAATATTTCTGAACCGTCTGCTGCGATTTTTGAATCCTCAGAAATTGAAGAGTATTTCGTAAAGAGTTGCAGTACGAAGTAGATCTTCTTCCGCCATGTCTGGTCGCTTTATAAGCCTATACTGCTACATTGCTTAGATATATTTGAACATTCCCGTATATTCGTTGTTACGTTTCGTCAGAGCAGTCTTAAAATTTTGATATTAATATATTATTTCTCTTCACGCTAGTCATTTAATGATCCGTACTAAAAGGGTAAATTTCCGGCCAATTTCGTATGAAACGTACGCATGTTACAAATATATATGTATACAGTATATATATATGTATGTAAAGTAAAATACGAAGAACAATATAAATGCGAAGCTGTTCGGGCATATATGTGTAGGTACATACGAGTATGTACATTCATGCATGCCTGCACGGATACATAAATACATAAACACATATACAAAGGTCTGCATGCATGCATGCATGCCGCCAGGAAGGCCGGACGATAAGACGCCCATCATTGGTCAACGGCTAGCAATTTCTAGGCAGCAATGTTTACGAAATTGTTGCCCCGGATATGAAAGTCTAACAGTGGGGTTTCCACCATTATTTGTAACGAAATGTATTCCCGCGGCAGCAAGAGATTCGTTGCATAGCAGCGGGCGAAACGAACCCCTTCGGTAAGGTGTTCCCTATTCAGTCCGAGTGCAGGATATAACAGTTCGTATCGACGAGAGCTAAGGACAGTTGAGCTGCGAGCAGAGCAGAAGACACTTCACCGAGAGTAGCGGTGCGAGAGCGCATAACATCGAAGCGGTAACGTCCGAGGACGCTATAAGTGCGAATAATTGTATTTGTGAGCTTAAAGAGCGGTCGTCAAATAAATACTCGTCCAAATCCGAGATCCACGTAAATTTTGTTGTCCCGGTGCCTGGGAAACACGCGAGAATATATACATACAGGTCGTATTTACAGACCTCGCCTCGAAGTCTCGTGAGAGAGGACTTCAGAAGAAGCAGCGAGAAGTAGCTGGAACTGCATTCCGGGTCAGGGGAGGGGATTACGCACTAACAAAGAACCTGTTTTACTCGTACACATCCTCAGTCAGTGGAACAGACGAAATTCATTGTGCATTCTGTTGAGGCGGTCCAGGTCGAACAATGTGGACGGCAGAAATGTACATGCAAACATCCGTATGCAGACGCTTACGAGTACATACATACACACAATTAACTGACTAACTAACTAACTAACTGCATGCAGCTGAGCCCTTCTTGGAAAGCCAAAAGTCGCTCAGCCACTCAAGAATTTCCCAACTTTTATGGAACCACAAAGTTCATTACCTCATACTTTAAGGCTCTTCACTGATCCCTATCCTGAGACAGGTCATCCTATCTCAATAAGATTCATTTTAATATTATCCTCAATCCTACTTGTACGTCTTCATAGTGAGCTTTTTCCTTCTGGCTTCCCACCAACATCCTATAGGCATACTACTTCTCCCCATGCGTTCTACATGCCCTGTCCATCTCATTCATCCTTGAATTCATCATTCTAATTATTCTTGGTCATACATTCACAAACTTTACAATAATATGTGATTTGATGTGCCACGAGATTTTAAAGTTCCGGTGTAATTTGATTGACGGAAATTGTAGTATGCATGAAAGAGACGAGAAATGCATAAAAAGTTTTAGTTGGGAAACACTAAGGGCAGGGATCACTTTAGAGCGCAGATGGGAGGATAATATTAAAATGCATCTTAAAAAGATAAGATATGAATTTGTACGCTAGATTCAGCCGGTTGAGAATAGAGTCCAGTAACGGATTCTTGTGAGTCTTCAGGTCTTATAAAGGTGGGAATTTTCTTGATCGGCTTGAGAATTGGCTGCTTCTCAAGGAAGTTCACTCGCTGGAGTTGGCTGCAGTGTAGTGCCAAGTGGAAGTAGCCGCGAAACAATAGATGTAACACATGTACTGCCTGCGCACATGAACCAACATTCCATATTCTTTCTGATCTTCTGGCCGAGTTGCGATTCCTGCTGTAGGACGGAGCTAATATGGAAATATTAAAATGATCACGGATGCCCGTGCAGTAGGTTTCGACCTGAAAAGCCATATTCGCTTGTTCCGTTCTCCTGTATTTATTAATAAAATCGCCCACAAATACCAAGGCTGGCGTCACAGAAAGATGATTCTTGTTGGCATCGAAATAAATTCTAAATACTCCTAGAAGGTATTGTATTCGACGTGATGATTCTGACGCGCATTTTTTCATAGTAACTAGAAGCCTCATGGTCAGTCTTTCTATGTGGAGTGATTTTTTGAACAGATGCGTCTTAGTAATGTGTGTCACTTAGCATGACTTACCTAACAAACTGTTTACAAGAACTATAACGAAAATGATTTTAGAATTTATAATTATATAAAATTTTCTCATTAATTCACTAGAATGTAATGTAAACGTCATAGTTCAAATATTCTATATGTACACATATTCTATGGTATTGTTCTCAGTTTTCTTCATTTCAGTTTAATCTGAATTTCTTGAATTTCAGTCCTTCGCGAATGAAGCATTTAAATGTCCCGTCGCGGCTCGTCTAGCAAATTCGATCAGAATTACTTTTGAACTGGCGATTTACCGCCAATCAGTTTATCTTGGTAACAAGCCCCTTGAGATCCACAATCAGCAGTTTGTTTCTTTCAACTGAACACTTGCGGTTATAGTCCTTACGTAACGCCCTCTCTGATGTTAGGATGGGTCTGTCGTTTACAATTGCTGTTGGTTCTCTCCAGAGCAGTCATTCTCAGGTCCGAGTCCCCCGGGATTCGTGATCATATTTTACTGTCTCAGATTCGAGACACCCCCAACCGGAGAGCCAGGTTCCCGTATTTATATCGCCCAGGAACAGGGTTGCCCGGTTATACCCCCAGGCACTAGCTTCCCTTTTCGTCGCCTCCTACGACTCGTAGGGCTACGGTGGAGGTGCTTATGAACTAATACTCATCGTTATATACCCCAGGGACGTACCGCATAGAAAACGTCTCTTTCATTATTGGATGATCTCTCCTTGTAGGGGAAACGTCTCCACACAGCTGTTCCCTAGCAAAGGCTGTTGTACTGTCGCCTGTCTACACTGCTGTTACTTGGCAATGGGCCTGTATATCACAATATCAATAGTAGCTCTTCGTTACTGGTCAGCGGGAACGGTCACTGTAACATGCCAGTTACACGTTTGAATATATATAGCATCAGTGAAGGGCTCTTGTGAACACGGTAATGAACCTTCGGGTTCATAAAATGCTGGGAACAGATAACAGGGATTTGAGGTTCTAATAACGGTGGTTATGAATAGTTCTATCTTCTGAGATATAACGTCGTGTAGTTCGCATATAATCCAGCCGACGTTTCGGAGGATCATATCGGTTACATCTTCAGGGTTGGTGTATTAACGAAGCAAGCAACCAACTTGAATCATATCTTAAATCTTAGGTTATGACCGTCACATCGACAATAAAGCGCAAAATCTCCCGATAAAGACAAAAAAAATGTTGATATGCATCTTACTTATTCAATATAAGCATGGATTTCTTGCTATATGTTTCGACCTATGATTTAGGTCATCGTCAGGCACCTTCTATGATCTATAAATTTTAACTTGAAGCAGGTAGCAAGGCTCTGCTTTCTGGTCACTTGTGTCACACTCATTTCTTGCGTGGCTTATTCTTCGAACCTGCAGATGGGTGTGACACGCTCCTCGGAAAAGTTGGTTCACTTTTAAAGGGAGTAAAGCACAATAGGCCATTGTAGGTCGCGGTGCAAGGGCCGAGAAGGCCTACCCCTCATACATTCATTCATTTAAAGGGAGTAGACTGCTTTATATCACAGAAGATACAACTCTTCATAAATTACTCAAGTTTGTAGCTTAAGAGGCCACGCCATAGCTGAAGCTGTTAGTCGCTGGCTTCCCACCGCGGCAACCCGGTTTCGATCCCGGGTCTGGTCAAGCGGTATTTGTGGTGGACAAAGTGACGCTGGGGCGGATTTTCTCCGAACCCTTCGGTTTCCCCTGCCAATCTTCATTCCACCAAATTCTCCATCATCATAATCACCCGGGGCAGGCTACAATAGGCCAATCAGTGGCCACCGTGCCGAGTGGACCCAGTTGGACTCCACCCCCCCACTAAGCGAAAAAAAAAAATCTAGCTTAAGAAATATCATAGCTGCACGGATTAAGGTCCTTGATAAATTGATAATCACTTACATGGTCACCAATTCCTGGACTTTTATTTAACCTGAAGGCTCATTAACGGAACTCGCCAATGATCCCTGTCCTGAGCCAGTTGAATCCAGCTCAAACCTTCTCAATTTATTTCTTTTAGATCGTAAAAATATTATCCTCCCGTACACATCTTTATCTTCCAGGATGTTACTTCCCTTCAAGATTCCTGACAATAATATTGCATACATTTTTGATCTCTGATATGCATGCTATAGTTCTACCCATCTCATCCTCCTTAATCTGATCAATTATGGTATATTTACTTTGTCTTTTTGAAGACTCTGTGAGTAGCTCGTGCTGTATGGAGTGCAATGATAGAGTGAGCCGGAAAGCGTGCAAAGGAATCGGTAATGGCCTGGTCTGAACTAGGCCTAACATTCAGGCGTTTGCTTGGAGGGACTGAGAAAAACTACGAAAGTCCTGAGACAGGATGGCAGGTGTTCTGGCTAAGGTTCAAACCTGGCATCCCCCTAAATACATGTCATAAGCTTTGATGCATAAACCAATTTCCAAAACGTCTGGGCGAAAATTATGAAGTCCCTCATTATGCAACTTTCTCCAGCATCCCCTTACTTCTCCCCTCTTGCGTCCAGATACTGAACTGAAAGGAAGCACACATTCCCAGAATTTAATCTCCTGATTTCTTCATGAATACAAATTTGGTATATTATTGTCCTTCCTACATTTTCAAACGTTTTATAAGAGGCCTTTACATTATAATTCTGTTCTGTATTCCTCTCACGAGACGTAGATATCCACCCAGTGTTCTCTGTGTTTGTTTCTAAACCAGCATCATCACTAAAGCTTCTGAGTTTCCTTTATGGAATCTTGTTTCTTCCAATAAAGTGCCATCAACACAGACTGAAAACGGATGTAGACCGTTTTATAAAAAACAAACAAACAACCGAAGCAAACTCCGTGGTTCTAGTCCGCAAGCGAACTATACCGACCGAGCGATCGCCGTTTGTCGGCGAATTTAGTGCCAAATTTAGCTGGTAGAGGGTGTCGAGTGGTCAGCGAAACGAATCCCCAAGGCCGTTAATTTCGGTCTTCTAGACCGGAACGGCTATTTCCTTTAAACAGCTCCTCAGTTATCGTCACGAGGCTGAGTGGACCCCGTTCCAGACCCACTACTTCTCAGAAAAATTCTGGTAGCGCCGGGAATCGAACCCGGACCTCTGGATCTGTAGCCAGGAACTCTGACCACTAGACCACAGAGGTGGTCGTTGTGTACAAACACCTCATAATTATTTATCAATCACAATAATGTACTCCAGGTTTCTTCTGATCACATATTAGTTACCGTAATCAATTTCGGGGATGTAAGGAATTCAATGAAAATATTGTATATTACTTCCTCCTAGCTGAATCATAGGCTTTCACAGGAGCCTCGGGGTCTGAAGCATGACCTATCTTCGCTCCCTCCTACGCTGGAATCGTGGGTTCCAATCCCACTCAGGGAATGGATGTTTGGTATGTTTATGCGTTTATTCTGTGTTTGTGTTGTTCTGTGCTTAGGTAGCGCCTTGCGACGGGCTGATCACCCGTCCAAGGAGTCCTACCGTCTGTGAAAACTAATTACGGAACTGAATAAGAGGCCAAGGCCCTGAATGGGCTGGAAGAGCACATCGAAAAAGAAAAAAACTGAACCATAGGCTTCCTTTATGTCTACAAACATCTGATTAGCTGCCTCATCGCCGCCCCATTTCTCCATTATCTGAAGACTGCAGAATTCTCGTCAGCAGCTATGACCACATCCACATTGATGACTCCCAGGAAGTTTCTTAATTGCCGTAAATATTCTTCCAGAGCAGTTTACTATAGCCGTAACTAATGGGACTGTGCTCAGTTTATATTCGGTTCGAAACCCAACAAGAACAGGCTATGTTGCATGAGAGCTCTTGTGATTTCCAACCACTGCTACTATCTAGGGTCCGTGCGTAATTGATCGTAGGATATAATCGTACCCCAGCCAGAACTTCTTATTACTTGGAGTTTTTTTCCCCTGGCACTACAGCCCCAGTGGGCCTAGGCCTACCTCCATGAACTCCGTTCACTTCGGTTTTTCTAGATCTTAAACATTCGGTAGGACTCCTTGGGCGGTGATCAGCTCGTCGCAAGACCTCAACCTGTACACAAACTAAACATCCATGCCCTGAGTGGGATTCGAACCCACGATCCCGGTTTCCAAGCGAACGAAGACAGTACATGCCTTAGACCGCTCGGCTACCGTGACCGGTATTACTTGGAGTTACTTACAAATATAAGCACAATACGAGTAGAGCACTGTAGGTCGCGGTGCAAGGGCATACCTTCATATTAACAAATATTGCAACTGCAGTCCCACTAAATAAATGTTCTGGTGGAAGGAAAGATCACTGTTTGCAATTTTAATGATCATTTATTTTTGTATTTTTCTCCAAGATATGAAGATACTAGAACTACTTTACTCCTCCTTAACCGAGAGCTCCTCATAGCTATCCTTAATTTCTCTTATTCAGTCGGACGTGTCTTTATTCCATCTAAGTTATTTTAAACTGGACAGCGGCGTAATTTCAAGCTTATTTTTTTTCATTGAAAACTCTGTCATTCAAATTTGATCAGAATCTATCAGAAACCCACGCAGACTTTTGTGGTAGGCGGACCCACTTTGATGTGGTTCGTGAAGTTCATGCACATATAATTATATTTGATTTTACAGATTGGAAATTAAAGCTAAAATTGCTATTCAATATTTCCCTGATTGGCGAAGTATAGTCTCTAAAATCCGGTCAAAATAATTATCCATTTCATTATTATTATTAGTACTACTATTATACACAGCATATTATTTTCATTCTTGTTAGATTTACGTTTGAATACTCTGTTCATGTTTGCAATTCTGTCACGTCTGCTGATGGCAACAAACTGAAATGCATCCAGCAAAATTTTGGAGAACTGTTTTAATAATTTCTTTCTTTTGTCCATTGTATTTGTGCGTATGATTTAAAGTATTCAAAATTGCGCACCTCACACAAGAAGAGGCATCATCTTAATGCACTGTTCCTCGTTCGGGTTTCCTTTGTTCCTTTTTGTGCCTGTAGCTTATTTAACGAACCTCTCGATGTACATGTAGAGTCGAACGATAGATCGATACATCAATGATTATAAGTTGTAAAATATTTGGAACAAAGCAGTCGTGGTATAGACGAAACACTATCCTGAAATGTAAGTGGAGGGACTAAGAAAAACCACGAATTACCTGTCAGGATAGCCTGTGCTTGTGCACGTCCCTGATAAAAGCCTAGATACTTATCTGTAGAACAACCTTATCGGTTAAATTGGTTCTAAGTTACTTTCATACCTTTCGGGTTTCTGTTCGATATATCACAGGCTTCGCTTTATTCGATGTCTGCTCTTCAGGTAAAATCTGTAACCTGCGAGATGTGCTCAGCTGCTAGAATGCCTGTATGGACGCTAATTTGAACCAGAACTCTTTCTCACAATCATATTTTAAAGTGTTGCGTTCGTACTCATTAAAGTGTTAATTACATTCAGTATGAACATATGGTGTATGTACATATACTGCATATTTATATACATAAATAAATACAAGTTTATATATATATATTCAAGTTTATATATAAGCTGTGAAGAATGGAGTTAGTTACAAGAGTGCGGCTGTGAAGGTAAAACTTTTTTTGCAATATTTGGAGTGTGTAATTCACTGGAGATATTGTAAAGGAGAAGCCATTGTTGAGATCTGTTACCTAGAAACGACTAGTGTAAGCAGACGTTGAAGAAGTTATTTATGTGTTATAATTATAGTAATCTTGATAATGTTATAATTAATTATAGTTACGACAAGTAAATATCCAATAAGTCGATTCCCCAATCCAAACACCGTCTACGAGTCACAAACACACGCGACAGTATTAATATCAAATTCAGGACTAACGGTTTGTCTGGTTCAAATTCAAATATGAGGGACTACATACACACACACACACAATATAATGATCTCATAAGCTTATTGTTTTTCTTAAGGAAGGACAACTGGATACAGATTACCAGGAAATGTGCAGCCCGTGACTGTTCACCCACACTCAGAAATTGAAATATTTGTGCTCTTGTTGGTAATATTTGCTTCCTTTTGTTTATTTTTACGGGTGTAGTGCAGTATTAAATTTCAATTTGTTTCCTTGGAATAATTATTTAAAGTTGAATTCCCCCTGTTTATTCTTTTTGATACTTAACAGTTCTAGATGCTCTACGAAACATGCATATTTAATCGATTTTTCTAGTTTGCAAACATTCATCCGGTGAAGCGAAATGCTTTCCGTTTGTACACCATTTCATGCGCACATAATGTACAGCCGGAAACTTTAAAGCGCAGTTTAAACGTTTGAAATCAGTATCGAGTCATTAGTTTGATGTTATATATGTTTAAAACATTTTTGTCTGACATGTCGGTTTTATTTCGTTTATATACTCTCTTTGGGAATAGAGATGTCTGTGAGGATGTGGAGTGAGAGAAGGCAACAGTACCGAAGGATTGGGGAGTGTCCCCACTGTTATCTCTAGTCCCACAGACACTAACCGCTAGATTCTGAAGTGTTTCTGATGATGCTGTAAAATACTCAGATTTACTGGATCTTTTGGCTTTGTTCATTGGACGTAAAGAGATCCAGTTTCCGAAATGTAATGTTTTCTAGTTTCTAGAATTCCGGACGATGGAGTAAGTTTAAACCCCCGGAAATTCTGAGACTAACTGGTACGTCAAAAATCTGAATTTCACAAAATCATTGCAGCTGTACTTCAATGAACTTTAAAGTAATACTTAAAATAATGTACTTATTTACAATAAATGATACAAACTCCGTCCCAAGTGCAAACAATACATATTATATGTCTTTGATCTTGCTCTCTTCTACACTACATGTTTCGGCCTCTAACGGCCATCATCAGGTGTATACCCTTACGTTGCTGCCACACTGAACCCAGTCTAAAATTTAACATTTAAAACACATTGTTATTTTCTTCGTTATTATCAACATCTACCTCGTTGATATCTGTCTGGTATGTAGATTATTTTGCACACGTCAATTTTGATTTTCCTGTAGTAGCACTATGAAATCTTTAGTTATAATTTTAAAATCCTTTAAAATTTTCTCTAAATTTTAAATTTAAAATTTAAAATTGTTAGGGTTACTCGCCCTATGTCTAAAGTGCTGCAGCGGTTAGTTCTTGTTTCCACACTGTACAGGTGTTATTCTGTGTAGTCTTCCTGTGTGCGTGCCGCTGCTTGTCTTTATTACGTGTCTCTACAGTCCCTTCTACTAATGGGGTTCCTACGTGGTGTCTTTCCGAAATGTTTCCCGATCAAAATTTTCGTATATTGTCCCTACATTCTTTTCCCCAAGTCCCTCTTTCACATTCCGCTTGAACTAGTCAATGTCCACTGATTAACATAAATTAATTAATAAAGATATACCACGTCTAAAAGGAGGGCCAGATGTTATCAGAGAAAATAAGAATTACTGAAGGTAATAGAAGAAAATGTGGATTGATGAGTGCTGCTAGCTCAGCATCCGACGGCTGGGCGGCATAAAAAGTGAAGCAAGTTGCCCGTTATCTGCAGAATCTCTACCGAAGTTCCAGAAAGCGATCTTATATCAGTCGTTAAGTTGGTGTCAGTTCTAGGCACAACAGATATAAGTCGAGTCACTCTCAGAATATAGGGCTGTGAAACATTTATCATTTATATACTACTCAGTCTGTATGCGTATTGATTATGTTCCACAATATAACTCTCATGGCTATGAGGCAGAAGGGAAAAGTATGACAAAAAATACAATTACAATATCAGTCGACCTCAGTCTTCAAGCCACAGGTCTCCTTTCCTTAACCAGATGGTACCTCTTGCTATGCCTGCCATGAAACAAGAGCAAGCTGCTGTTATGCTTATGGTAACGACTGGAATTTTAGGTTTGGTCTTGCAGTTAATTATGAATTTGGGGGGGGGGACAGAAAGAAAGAATTATACCGTATATTATCTGGATTAACTATGCTGGTGGGACCATAAGCTCCTGGTAGGGCCACCTATGCCACAGAAATCAAATGGTAGGGACCAGACAAAGTGTAGGCCATGGTGCTACAAGTTGGGGATTGTCCCAACAATCCAATTCAGGAAGAATCTACAGTTACGAAATGTCGAGAGCCTCTGGAGGAGGACCATGAACGAGGACGGATGTAGCGTCAGCAAAGAAGAAGAAGAAGAAGAAGAAGAAGAAGAACCGCAGAATTAAGTAAAATTATCATTGACCTAGTTTTACTTCACATCACTGAAATCCCTTTCATAGAGAACACATTCATTACTTCTAACCATACAAAATTTTTCTTGGTCGGTTATGGTGGTTTATTAATCATAGCCAAAAACCATAGTGCTAATGTCATTCTCGCCTCATAACTCTTTCTTTGCGCCATATTTTATAGTCGACAAGTCTATATAAACTAGATCACTGGGACATCCTCTCAAATAAAATCACCACTTTCATCCTAGTTTGATGAAAATCTATCGGCCAAAATATTTTATTTGCCCTACACACAGCATACAAAACGCACCTGTTTCTTCTTCAAGAAATTGGCCAAGAATAGTTCACTTAGACTAACTGGAACTCTTCTAATTAATTTATGTCTTTTTTCCCCTTGGCACTACAGCCCCAGTGGGCCTAGGCCTACCTCCATGAACTTCTCCGTTCACTTCGGTTTTTCTTGATCTTACACATTCGGTAGGACTCCTTGGGCGAGTGACCAGCTGGTCGCAAGGCATCTACCTGTACACAAATACAGAAAAACGCACACAAACTAAACATCCATGCCCTGAGTGGGATTCGAACCCACGATCCCGGTTTCCAAGCGACCGAAGACAGTACATGCCTTAGACCGCTCGGCTACCGTGACCGGCTAATTTATGTTTACGTAAAAAGAATTTCATCACTAGGAATGCTACAGGTACATATACTCCACGCAGAGCAAAATATTTATAAGAAATCCAGAGATTTTATAACTGCCGGTGAAATGACTATATCTCAGGTATCCAAGTATATGTACAGATTCTGTTTTCTCCACTGACCACAGCGCTGCTATTCGTAAGCATCGTGCAGAGAACTGTCATCTACTGTAATCGCTTTTGGCCATCATTCATGTCTCTTTCAGTCGTTCGGGCGGAACAGTCGAACGGGAGAAAAGCCTTTGTTATCCATAGAGCTAGCGGCCAGTGCCTATAGTTAGACTCTGTGTGCAAGCGTGGAAAAGAAAAATATAATAGAGTTTTCTTAGAAAGGCTCGAGATGATGCCTTGAATTTAGAAACGTGCATCGACACACAGAATATTAAATTATACACATGGGGTCTGAACCGAAGACATGTTATTTTTTTTTTTTTTAATTTTCATTAAACATGTTTAAGGCAATAATATTCATCATGTGAAGGCTTAAGCAATGAATGTTGCTGACTAAAGAAAACACTTCGGAACTAAAGTATATTTAGTGTTTATTTAAAATATGGTAATGCTTCCATGCGGAAAAAATATTACCCGAAGCCATCTCGAACGTGACGTTTCAAAATCGTGCCAGACTCGAAAGAAAACGAAGATACGGACATTAATCTTATTCCCTGATACATTCTCACCACAAATAATTTTTGCCTGCTGTATGTCCGTGGATATATACGAGTTTCATATGCGGCAATATTTAGCAGGTAAATTAGGGATTTAGTTTCATATGCATAATATCGTTATGGGAGAATTTTACTTCAACATGTCCATTATCTGGATAATAAATATAGACACATATTTAGTGAGTAGACACGGGGTTTTGATTGGTAATTGGATGTACTGGCCACTTATAAATCGTTATTAAAAAGAATTATATGGCTATTTCTAATTCAAACACTATAAATTTCACTATACTGATCACTAAGCCTTCTCTCTTTATCTGCACTAGTTGTTGCCTGGCAAAGTCTCCCAACAATGTCCTCTTCTGTTCTCGTCCTTATCACCTGACGACTGTCTCGCACATAGCCCTTGACTAGTATTTTCTTCACATTCTCGACTTCCGAGGCAAGACTGGCTAATTAAAGTGAAAGTTATGTTACGACCAAGGTTCAATCGGCCAGTCAGCTTGGGTGCTGTCAGACAGTTGAGGGTTATCAGAGTCAGAGACAGAGTTACTTTACGACTGGTGGTTTACCACCAATCGCTTCGTATTTGCGGCAAGACCGTTGGGGTTAACGACAAGTAATTTTATTTTCCAGCTGATGGCTTGCGGTCATAGGCCTTATGTAACAACCTCTCCAACAGTCATTCTGAGGTCTGAGTTCCACGGGACTCACGACACACGACCAAAGATTTTTTTTTCAACTGAATTCTTATCGTAATAATCCTTATGTAACAACCTCTCCAACAGTCATTCTGAGGTCTGAGTTCCACGGGACTCACGACACACGACCAAAGATTTTTTTCAACTGAACTCTTAACATAATAATCCTTATGTAACATCCTCTCTTACGAGATGATAAGTTTGTCTCTTCTCTTCTAAATATGCTTGGCCTTTTGTCAGGTTTACGTATCAAATATATAGAATGTTATTGAAAATTCTTGCTTCTGCACTAAGTAAAAGTCATCTCTCAGTCGAGGCTTTGAAAAGTAGATCTTGCCTATTTTATGTACTCGTATCTTATGCCACACTGCAGCTTAGTCACTCGAACAGCCTAAGCCCGACCACCGTCAAGTTTAAACCTCTTATATTTTCTATGTCTTTCTTCCCCTTGTCCTACACCGCGAACATGTTCATTTTCATGATTTTGTATGACTTTTGCCTGTTGCCTGCGCAATTTTATTATATAATAGTATACATACAGATGGTTGAAAGCTGTGTGCTTGGCAAGAATGTCTTTTTGAAAAATTAACGTTAGAGGTAACAACCTCATATTATTTTTCCCGAAGATTCTCGTTCGGATCAGTGGGCGCGGAATCGCCTGTTTTCATTAAAATTTGTTATGTTTCCCTTCACAGATCCAGACAAATATCGAGATGATAACTTGAAATAAAATTCAAATGTTTCCTCAGAATTATTCCGAATCCAAATTTTCTAATGTAGCAAAACCAGACTATCCAGTCGGTATAGCAAGTAAGCCGTGGATTAGAGGACTGGGTTTCGACTTCTGGTGGGGCGAGATAATTTTCTCTTCACCGTCAAGTCCACACGGGCTAAGGGGCTCATCCAACCTTCTAACCAGTGACTATCGGAGTTTCCCTCCTTCGGGTGAAACAGTAGAGGTGTGAAGCTGGCCACTCACCGCCTCCTAATGCTGAGTTTATGTGTGCGTAGAACTACATCTCTACTCCCCCCATACGTGTTCAAGGCGTGAAGTATGAGTAAGCATTGACTGAAAGAAATCTAACTTCAGATAAAGCTGCGTTGTGATTGGTAGGGCGTCATGTAAGAATTCTCGAAACTGACAATCGAGTCTTAAATAAAGTACACAGGCGGAATTTGTACGTTGTCTGGTTTGCAGTTCTGAGAGGTTCATTTATAGGTCATTTACAGAAACACTAAAAGAACACGTTTCGAGGCAGTCTAAACAACAATAAGTAAAGAAAATAAACAGGACAGACACTATCGTGGCAACATCTGTTTCATTTTGCTGTTTATATCTTCGCTACATGTTTTGACCTTTATCTGTGTCAAGTATTCATGTACGCCTGAGGGTGACCCAGATAAGGGTCGAAATATGTACCGAAGATATCAACAGAAAAATAAAGCAGATGTCTATCCTACTTATTTCCTGAACTTTGTGTTGTGTAGGCTGCCTCAAATCATATTCTTTTTGTGAATTATACACAACAGGATGCATACCACAAAGATTTACAGAAGCAGTTTTAACTACACAGGTTTGGCCACATGGCATCTAAGAAACTGGAAGTTGACCGGGATATCTAAGTGGGTAAGAGGTCGTCGTGGTCTATTTCGATGTACTAACAAAGAAAACAAAAACAAACAAACTCCGTGACTTTAGTCCGCAAGCGAACTATACCGACAGAGAGACCGCCTCTTGTCGGTAAAATTAGTGCCAACTTTAGCGGTTGGAACGTGTCACGTGGTCAGCGCAACGAATCCCCACGGCTGTTAATTTCTGTTCTCTAGACCGGAGCCGCTATTTCCTTTAAATAGCTTCTCAGTTATACTCACGAGGCTGAGTGGACCATATTTGAGACCCACTACTTCTCAGAAAATCTGGTAGCGCCGGGAATCGATACCGGGACCTCTGGATCTGTAGCCAGGAACTCTGACCACTAGACCACAGAGTTACTATCCTGGAGAGTTGGAGGGTAGCCACAGAAACCGCAGAATCTGGCCTAGATTCCAGAGAGAGACCTTCCCCACGCAACCCTTGAAGTGTTATTGCTACAGCTGATCTTCTTGAATCACTGGAGAGAAATTCTCGAAAGATGTTCTTTTTTATCTAGAAGGGGAAAACGTGCATCGCTAAGGAGCAGTTGCGATCAAGTAGGGCGATGATAACGCTGCAACGGCCTTATTACATTTTTTTTTCAAATAATGAATAAAATGTCAGTATTTTCCTTGTAGTCAGTTTTCACGATCACATTTAATGTGCTCTGATTGAAACATATAAATCGAACAGAAGGCATGATTAAATCTCGTAACGGAAACCGAGCATGACGTTAACCGCTATTTCAGCTTTTTACAATTTTATAGCAGTTCATTTGCTCCACAAATATGACGCATGAGTAACAAATCGCTTTAAATATTTTAATTAAGGGCAAAGTAAACTCAGGAAATACATGTTAACATTTAGTCTAGTATCTTGTATCAAGTTTATAAAACATTCAACACAAAATTAACAGGAGTGTCCAAATATGCTACCTCATGGAACAAAATTCTATTTAAGTTGATAATCGCTTGGCTTGTCAAGGATTTTTTGGACCTTTATGGAATCCTAAGTCTCATCATTGTAGAGAGGTTTGTAGTTCACTGGACCCTTTCATGAGCCAGATGAATCCATACAACACCCTGCCAATCTATTCGCGTAATATTAATTTTAATATTGTTTTCGATCCTGCACTCAAGTACGCCAATTTGTCTCTTCCCTTCAGCTTTTCCAACCGTTATTTTGTTAGCATTTCTCGTTTCTACCTCGTATCGTGCATGTCTCGCTCATCTCGCTCTTCTTGTTTCGTCCACCCACGGACTGAAGAGCATGTCACCGGCTTTCACGCTAATTTCTTGCTTGACTTAGTCTTCGAGCCTGAAGATGGAGACGAAACGTTGTCTTTCAACGGGCTACACGGCGTTATGTCCTAGGAGACAGAACTCTTCATAACCACCGCTTTGAAATCCTCAAATCTCACGCATCTTAGTAGCCCTAATTTTCGGAGAAGGGAACAAACACGGACCTTAATATGCAATAGGGCCACGCCATAGCTCAAGCGGTTAGTCGCTGGCTTCCCATCGCGGTGGCCTGGGTTCGATCCCGGGTCTGGTCAAGTGGGATTTGTCGTGGACAAAGTGGCGCTGGGGCAGGTTTTCTCCGAGTACTTCGGTTTCCCCTGCCAATCTTCATTCCACCAATTGCTCCACAGTCACCCTCACCTATCATCTGGGGCTGGTACAATAGGACAGAAGTGGCCGTAGTACAAGGGACTTAGTCCCACCCCACTAGCAATAAAAAATAATATGCAATAGGCTTCAGTCTGTCTCTTAGGACAATATATCGGAAATGGGATTGTTCTTTCGGAATATTTTGACTTCGTCACACTTTCGAATGCTTTGTTAACTATTTTCGTTTCATTATATAGTTTAGCATTCTGATGTTTTGCCTTGAACATATACTCAGGATACTTCTAGATTAACCTCGTTTCTAGCTTCTAAGAGCAGTTCTCGTGTTTTTCTTTATGGCTTCTGTGTTGTCACTCAGAGAGTAAATGCCGTTATCATGCACCATAAGCTTATGTCTGTCGCGAGGTTCCTTGCAATTTCCCAATAGTGTGTTTTCAACTGAAATTGAAAATCACTGCTATCTTGTTTACACAGTAAGGAATATGAAAATAAGTGTACCCATACAGACATTCCTCTAGGTTTTATTTAAATAAATTTTAATAAACTTAAATAGCTTCATGAGTGTAAGATACTGTCACGTGTATTAGTGACTACAGGCGGGGTTTCGATTGGTCATTGGATTTATTGAACACTTACAAAATCCTAACTACAAGTAGCTATAGCGCTGTCGCTAATTCACACACTCTGCAGTTCACTACTGCACGTATTAAGTCTTCTTTGTTTGTTGTGTTTTCACCAGTCGTTGTCTCGTAACGTTTCCTCTTCAAAATCACTCAAAGTAAACTCAGCTCAGTCGGTGTCAAGTGATATGGCCTCGGAGAAGACCCATAGGAAATATCATTTCTAACAGTACTTCCACTGTTGCGCTCGGACTGCTGCCCAGCAACGGCTACAGTACTTGCGTATTTACGAAGCTGTTGCCTAACAATGGTCGTTGTCTTTTGTTTATTTCACGGTCGTTGTCTAGCAAATTGTCTATATCCCATAATACAATAATTATATTATATAATTCTTGCCTGAATCATAGGCCTTCTTGACGTCTATGATAACTGATATATATTGACCAATTGTGCTCCCGTTCTTCCCACAATTCCTAACGAATGAACATCTGAACTGCTATTCATCTATTGAGTCAGAATGCACACAATATTCTTCGCTAGTTTCGTCTGCATATGGAGTTAAACAGGAAATATGAATGTTAGGTATAATACTGTAAGTAGCTGATTACTTAGGCGAGCTAACTTCAAAAGGATGAGTTCTCCTTGAGAAGCTTGTATTTACTAAGTTTCTAATGAAATCCCTAGCAATATATGGAGCCCGAAAGTTCATTGCCACATTCACAAGAGCCCAATGCTAGTCCCATTAATTCAACCATAAGATAAAAGTAATTATACTTGTGGTTTGTATGAATGGAGGAATCTTGGTTACTTGCCCACAAAGGAGGGAGAGAAAATGAACGACTTTTAGAAAATGAAGTGACTAAGGAGCACATTTGCACTAAGAGAATGGAACAGCGGACAAAAGTACAAGCACATTTGCTTACATTCGTGTCATGAGCAACGCAACGTAAATACCCCTGATACAAGAGACTGATATAAATCTGATAACAGACTGTAGCTTGTTATAAATTTTATTAAATACTGATCACAGATAATAAAAGAAATTCAGTAAAAAGCCATGCATGTCAAATATAAATTGGTTGGTCTCTTTTTTATCGGATACATATAGCGAATGCGTTTAATATTATTTTGAGCCGTCATGTGCACACACTTCGGTGCCATGTGTTAACCCTTTGAGGCCTTTGTATTTTATCTATCACGTTTAAGAATCTGGTTCATTTGGTTTGAACCGTAACATTTTCAGGCTGGTCGTTATATTACGCTGGGAATTTGAATCTTCAAAATCTAAGGCAATTTGGCAAAGTAGATCCATCTATTTGAATATATAACATACTGACGGGGTCCAGTTTCATTTGGTTTATTTTGTTTGGTAGGATTTCAAAATTCTACCAACACAGAATGACACTGCGCCGAAATCTGCTGTCCGGAAATGGAAGGTTCAGCCCTACAGAAAAAAAAATAAAGGGGTAAAATGTTCTATAATTTAAGTTAAATTGAGAAATTTGGTTTTTTGCTAATTCATTTGTCGCGTCGAAACAAGATATGTACTTTATTTTAGAACATTCGAATAATAGGCCTGTCTTGTAATTTCGTCTATTTATTGAATAAGAATACATTTTACGGGATTATTTTTGCGTATATATAAATGGATTTGTGTTCCCGAGAAACCGCCCAATTCATTTAGAATTTTTTAACATTATATGCTGCAGCAATATCCATAAACTAACCTATGATGTCTATTTTATTCAAGTGAAATATTCCCTTTCAAAAATTTTGTTTTATTCGACTTCTAAAACATTCAACTTGCAGTGACTGTCCCCGTCTGGAGGAAATCCCCTCTTTAAATACTTCTGTCGCTCGGCGTCTTCTCATATGAGTGTGTGTGGGACAAAGCACTGGCGCCCAAAAGCCACACGTCCTCATCAGCAGCGGTTCGTTCAGTAAGTCTGATGCATAACGAACAAATATCAGTAGCTGTGTGAAGAAGAGGCAAGGAGATACAGCAAAAGAAGGACAGAATATAGAAAATGATAGGAAGCTTAGGAAGAAAGGAAACAAAGAGCAAGCGAAGGAACAAATCAATATGTAAGATCTGAGGCTTTCACGGCGGTGACTATGAAGAAAGCAGTCTTCTGGGATTTGACACCGTGTATATGTGGTGTTAACCGACGTTTCGGAGGAACGTATCGCCTCCATCTTCAGGGTAGAAGGAAAAATATAAGAAATCCGCAAGCGAAGAGACCGTGAGAACCGGTAAAAGCAGACTGCATTCTACACGGTGCCAAAACCAAGAAGACTGCTTTCTTCAACAAATCAATAGTTCATTAATAGAGATTCGGAAGAAGAATACATACTGAATAAAAATAGAAAGAAGAAGTGATAGAAATAAAGGAAGAATAATTAGCTGAAAATAAGCACAATAAAGCGGCGTGGTCTACACCCTTCGAGAACATCAGTATTAAAGGTAATCTTATGAAAGACATTCACAGAAAACTATGAACTGTCTTGAAATTACATCGTACGACATCTTATTGAGGAAACAATGAATTATAATGGAGCCCTTGCATTGTATTTTCGTACATAATTATCCCATTACGGTGTGACATTTGCGTTTTCAGTTACAGAAGAGAACGTTTGAATGTCGTTACTTGAAAATACATCAGTTTCAACCTTAAATATATACGAACGAATTGAATGTGTGCGAAGTTCCTAATAATGGTCGAATAGTCCTATTTTAAAAATTATGGAAAAGATTTCTTTTGATGGGTATTGTAATGAATTCATTGTGATCGGGTTTTTGTAGGTGTCTCTCATAGTAATTACATGTCGACTTGAAAGGATTCTGACAATGCTGTATGCTGTACAGAACCATTAGGCTTATTTTGGACTCTATCCATCGTCTGGTATATATAAGACAAAAGACCACAACGTTTCGGAGACTGGATCTGTCTCCGTCCTGAGGTGGATGGGGCAGGATAGACCTACTCACTTGGGCCCGTTAGAAAGAGCTAGTCTCAATCACTGGAAATACAAGTTAACGTCCCTGCAAACAACAACAACAACAACTGATGCGCATCTAGCAGAGGGACAATTTTTACTTGAGCAATCATTGAAAAATGCAAGATCTCTGATGTACTGAGAAGGAAATCGAAGACCACGTTTTCTCAAAACAGAAGGACAGAATTTAGAACCGAGGGAAACTTGAATAGAACAAGAAATTGAGGTTATGCCTCATAAGCAAAATTTTAAATTTGAACTGCTCAAGAAGAGGAAAATATCTGTAACGGATTCGACGAAAGAAACGAATGCAAACCTTTGCTGAATGCTTTCCAGTGTGTTGGCATCAGCTAATATAGTTTAATTACAGACAGCAGGCGCGTATTCAAGCTTAGATATTACTAACGAAATATATAATCTGTCCATACACTCAAGGGACCAAAAGGCACTACGAACTAGACCCAACAGTTTAATAAAATGAGAAAAAAAAGTGGTTTACGCGGTTATGAAAACGAAGTTTAGATTCAAGAAATATTCGCAGGCCTCTAATAGATTCGGCCCGGGTTATAGAAGATAGACAATATCATATAGTTAGCGGTGCACTAACCTTGTACAGAGTTAATGTCTGATTGTAGGTCATTGCAGACTATAGGTGATTTAGTGGCTCGGTAAATTTCGATATCGTCAGCAAAAAGTAGATACTTGGAACAGGTAATTGTTTCACATAGATCATAAATACACTGAACAGCAGGGGTTGCCGGAAGGACCCCTGAGGAACACCTGAGATAACATGAAAAGTGAGGCTCGGAAACACGAACCTGAGATTTCCAGTTGGACAGGCAACTGCGAAACCAGTTTACATAGCCACAGACAGGGGAATGTGGGCCAAGGTCGAATGCATTGCTTTGACAAAACTAAGTGGTTTCAACTTCACTTTCAGAGCCGACTGAAGAAGTAAGAAAATCGAAAAAAGGTTCCAAATCTGTGATGACAGACTTAGAGCTAATGAAGCCGTGCCGACAATAACTAATTCTAATTTTTAGATAATACAAAACATGGTAATAAAAACCAATTCACATAATCCGAAAATTATTGAGGACGGATGTGGGTTTGTAATTGCTAAAAGAGACGCTCTTGTCTTTCTCTTTGCAAACAGGAGCGATTGCCGCTTGCTTCCATAACATAAGAAACTACCGCTGAGATAAGCTCAGATTTAAAATATGTTTAAATGCAGGTGCAAGTATATCTGTACAACCTTTAATAATAAAGTCAGGGATGTCAGTTCCAATAATAACAATACAACTACTGCTACCGAAATTCTATCAATTTTGGAAAATATTCTGCTTTTTACTGAATATTCTGTAATTTCTTCTATCGCCTTAAAGGTGTCATTGGACAGCATTTCAAGAAGTTTTTTTTTCTATAAGAAATTTCGGAATTCAGCCAATTATGGCGCGGCGTTTGCGGTTTGCAAAAATATTAATGCGAATAAATAGCACTTATATCATAATTCCGGTATCAGTAGATGCTGTGCAAAAGTGATATAATTTAATGTTTTTTGTGTGCCTAACCACAAAACACATAAAGTTATATAAGTACAGCTATGAGAAAGAGAAAAGGAATGTTCATAATTAACCTTGTTCTGTTTCATTCTGGTGCGTCACACTAATATGAAAAAGCTAAATAGTTCCGTTCAGTGTGACTTGTTAAGATTTTCTTGTTTCAATTATTCACGCCCTTACATGTTTCGGTCTTCAGAGGGACATCTTTACAGTTGGAAGCCACCAGTACTGTACATTACATTACGTGTACTGTAATGGTGGCTTCTAACTGCATTGATGTAAAGATGTTCCTCTGAAGATGGTCTCTGAAGACCGAAACATGTAAGGGCATGAATAAATGAAGTAAGAAAATCTTAACAATTCACACTGAACGGAACTATTTAGCTTTTTCATAACCTTGCTCCTTTCTAACATTACTGGATGTGGAAAAATGGTGTAATTTTCCGCATAGTCTATTTCACCTTCACTTATGAGGCGCCCTGTACCTCTCGGACACAACGCAACACTTCAAGACTTCCGACACATATTTTAACACGTCGTGGGGGAGAGTGTTAATGGCTTGTGGTACGGGAGGCTGCAGGGTGGCAGCATCCGATACAGGTGTCTGAGTCACGTGGCTCTTCACATGACACCGGAGAAAGGTCACTGGTGTAATGTCCGGAGAATGTGGTAATCATGGGATTGGCCCACAGTTCCAAAATATTCTGGAAAATTTCCACTTAGGAATGGCTGTGTTTTAGGCCGACTCAATAGTTGATCGTACTATCCTCTTTAAAAATATCGGCTGAAACGCTCTGTTTTGTTATTGTTACTGTTCACAAGATATGACAATTTTTCCTCTAATTATTTCCGTCTGTTTCTTTCTTGTCTGTACATGCCAGTAGACCTATAACTTTTCGTTCTAGAGATTGGGTCCTTATTTTGACACTCTAATAAAAGCAATGAACTCTAAATAAGCAATTTGTTCATGTCATGTTCTTAGATGCTTTTAGTACATTTCCATTTGTTTCTCACGAGTTCAATGATGCGAATAAAACTTAATCATCCATATCATCAGGAAAAATTACTCTTATCATCATTGTCTCCTAAGAAAATGATTGAACTTTCAATTACATGGTCTCACAACGCGTTTCCTTCACGTAATAATGACTTCACTTTCATCTTTTCTCAGAGCGACGTTCGAAGTTCTTGATTCATCCATCTGACTTATTTTCGCACAATTTGATTGCATTGTTCAGTTCCGAAGTTACGGTTTTGCTTGCGACGCGCCGTTTGACAAATGAGCAAATCATTTCTGTAGCATTCAGTTGTGTGCGAAAAGTGTGCGTCGGACAGCGTCTATCTGCGTCGTGATCCCTCAGAACGCTGCTAAACACAAGACGTCTTACCAAGCAGACTGCTACAGCGGTAACGCACCCGACTTGTATCCAAGAGGTGCCAGACTCAAATCTCGGCTGGGACACCAGTTATCCTGAGGTTTTTATGATTTTCCTCAGCCTCTCCAGGTGAATTCCGGGGTAGTACCGCAATTTGACGCTATACAAGTTGAGCTCTTCACAATAATGGCAGTGTTCTAAACCAAATCGCAAAGAAAGCAAGCCGCCTTCAGACTGGTTCTTATTCTCAAATTTCACAGCACTTTTTCTCATGAAATTATCTCCCAAACCTGCATGTGAAATTTTGCCTTTTTTTTTCAACTTACATCCAAAATTCTGCTTTCCTATTCATCGTCTTTGACTTAACAAGAAAATAAGATCAATTCGTTAACAGATAAGACGATATTCAGAAAGACACCAGAAGGCCACTCTCGTATCTGAAACTAAACTGATGCTGAAAGTCTGGGGACATGAATGGTTTGAGCATAGGTCGATAGGCAACACACTTTTTTTTAAATAGACAAGACAGTACCTCTCCATAATTTCCGATAGTGTCGTTTCTTTAAATTTAAATTCCTTTGACGCAAACTGCATAACGAGAGGATTAATAAATTGTACCAATCCCCAAATATAATTAAAATGATTAAGTGAGTGAGAATTAGATTTGCAGACCATGTAACACGTATGGAGAGGCGAGGAATGCATGTAAGGTTTGGTGAAAAAGCTAGAAGGAAAAATATTATTAGGAAGACTTAGACATAAGTGCGACAATAATGCGAAAATGGACCTTAGAGAAATCCGGTTCGGTGGTACGGACTAAATTAATCTGGCTGAGGATAGGGACCAGTGGCTGACTCTTGTGAACTCATGTCATGAACTTTCGGGTTCCATAAATTATAAAGGTATTCTTGTGTAACTGAGCGCCTGGCAAATTTTCAAACGGGGCTCAGTTCAATTAAATTAGTTAGTAAGTCGGTTGAATTAGTTAGATAGTTGGTTAGGTAGGTAGGTAGGGCCGCGCCATAGCTCAAGCGGTTAGTCGCTGACTTCCCACCGCGGCGGCCCGGGTTCGATCCCGGGTCTGGTCAAGTGGGATTTGTGGTGGACAAAGTGGCGCTGGGGCAGGTTTTCTCCGAGTACTTCGGTTTCCCCTGCCAATCTTCATTCCACCAATTGCTCCACAATCACCCTCACCTATCATCTGGGGCTGGTACAATAGGCCAGAAGTGGCCGCAGAACAAGGGACTTAGTCCCACCCCACTAGCAATAAAAAAAAGTCTGCAAGTAGCCACGTCTAGTTGCTGCGTAGGAAGACTCCAGAGCGCTACCGGTAGGAAAGCATATAAGTCCAAGTAGCCGAAGCTCTTATGGTTTTTGATGGTTGCAACGTTCTTATCAATTAGTCTCTCTCCATCATGAACAGGCTGTAGTTGTTTCGAGGCTTACCGAATGATGTTAGACACCAGAACCTGTAGTAGAATATACCGAGACAAGAAGAGAGTAGTTCAGACTGGAAACACTTTATATAATATTCTGCTGTACTTATAATAATGTGTATATTTCTTACGACAGCACCTCTTGTGAGTTGTGTTACCAAGGACGGTGTCTGAAGGCAGCGCACTGTGATAGCAACTTCGCATTTTCTACTAACGGCGCTGGACTTGTTGGTCCAACCCTGACTCAAGGGAGAGGTAGTTAAGTAGTACAGATGTGATCAACTCAGATCTACAGCAGCCATGGTCGAATTGTGAATGAGTAGTCCGACCCTCTGCATTCCATTCAGTACCCTGCTGCACAGCTCGTGTGTGTTGCATCTCTTTTCTCCGGTTATAATTATAGTGTTCATGTTTAGAGAAGATATTAATTTTTGGTATTTTGTTTTAACAGTAGTCATTGTAGACCCCAGAGTTAAAGAAATACACGAATCCAGGAAGCATGACCTTTTTATTTTAGTTTTAACCATTCCCCCAGCTGTGAAATTCGAAAACAACGAAAAATTCTTTTTCTTTATTTATCTAAGTACAAATAGAGGTGAGACGTAAATATGTTAAACCTGAGTAATGATATTCAGGTCTGGCTCCCATGTTACTGCTTCTGCGTTAGTTCCTAACTGTGGGACGTGAGGACGACCTTCAAAAATCTCTGCTAATACCAGTATTCAGGCTAGGGAACGCATGCGCATTTGTGCGCCATCGTTTTTACCACTTACGGGCATTGTAACTACTGCCATTAAGACCCCTCTTTGGAGCTTACGTCTCCTCATATCCGGATAAAAAATAGTTGTGATTAGTCAGACTTGGGAAGCAATTATACGACACTAATAGACCCATTTGGAAAGGAGTGGTGGCATTTTTGTTGGAAACCCATTTTTTTTAACACATCGCCTCTGAAATGGTGTTATGGACAGAGTGACGCTTCATTTTCATCAGACTTCTGTTAATGCACACATGGAGAATTAAAGCTCTTTTAACAATTTTACTTAAAGCAGCACCGCGAAATAAGATGCATAATCTGTTACAGATACAGTTTTTATTAGTGTTGTGTAGGGCTTATATACTGTACTGTCTACATGAGCGCAGGGTGTCAGTAAAATAACATGTAAACAAAACGCAATATTGTTTCATGTTAATTTTGGTGTAAGACATGCATTTCCTAAAATTTGGCATGAAACTCTTAAAAATTCAATTTGTTGGCCGGTTCGGAGAAAATTTTACCTACAAACCTCGTCTGAGTTGTGACTCTGGCAAGTGTACTGTGACATGACCTCTGAAGGACGGAGTGGTCCATTGCTAGACAACGGCTCCCCACGGAATTAACACACATTCCCGCTGCAACGAAAACATGCGGAATAGTCCATTGCTATACAACGGTTCAGTAAGCACGTTCCCGCGGTACTGAATAGAAGCCATAACAGACGAACTGTTCGTGGTAGTGATCTCTCTGACTAATAGTTCAATTATTCGGCATTCGTAAGAGAGTACAATGTTCAGCTGTGCAGTGTTATCCAGCGGATAACTGAAGCTGAAGAAGTGACCGACTCCTAAATCAGAACCAAGTCAGTTACAGTGGAAGAAGAGGCACTTGTAGTCCAGTAAGGAACTGAGTGGTCGATTGTGAGCTGTTATAATTTATTGTAATTGTAAAAAGTGTCAATAAATACAATCATTCAATCAAGGACCCGCTATTATTAGTCACGGAACCCCGAATACGCGACAGTTTGGTGTCAGAAGCCGTTACGACCGTAATTAGGTGAGAATACTAGGCTTTTCACACCATTAATTGGTACTAGTAAAGATACACCATACCTTAATTTGTTTCTGTATATCATGAATTACAAATTGCAATGCTTGCAAAGGTTTTAATTTATTTTAATTTGATCTTCAATTTCAAAGATAACATAACCTCTTTCCAGCTCTTTCAACAATCTCTGTGGTGGTTTAATTATTGAACGATATATTTTATGTAGCTTTCCTGTGATATCAAAGCGTCCAAAATACGAATAAAAGGATCTATAATACACTCCTCGGAGAACACAGCTTAAGAACAGGATACTGAAGAAAAGATTTGGGCTTATGAGAAAAGTAACAACAGGAGGCTAGAGCAACTTGCATGAACATCTACCACGCAGGGGAAAGACAAGAACGTCATACGACTTTCAAACAGTAGAGGTAAAAGGAAGAGACCGTTTGGAAGACATCTGCTTAAATAGGAGGATGATGATATTAAAACAGATCTTGAAGTAATAGGATATGAGCTTATGAACTGAATCTATTTGGGCTTAGGATAAGAAAAAGTGACTGGCTTTTGTGAACATCGAAATGGCCATCGGCGTCCATAAGAAGGGGGGGGGGGGGTAATTTCTTGGTTATTTGCAGGATTATTAGCTCCTGAAATATGTCCTATGAAGAGATTATCACTTCAATATAATGTTCAAGCACCCCTAATAAACAGATAAATACTGATTATCCATAGCTGTAGATAATATCATGCATCATACGTTCTCACATATACGTGTATTCATACAGAGCGAAAAGTTGGAAATGTCATCAATGATTTAATTTGAAGTTTAGGAACTTAACCCGGGACTGAATCAATTACAAAATCAGGGCATATTTTCATCTTCTTGAAACTGATGTAGAAGTTTCGTTTTCTCTTGGCAAGAAAGGGCTTTCATCTCTGTTTCTTTTTGGACACGCCTGATAAAGTCATTTTCAGAATCACGTTTACTCCCTATAACCTTACTTTACAGACCCAAAATATCCACATATAGAAGCATATGTTTCCAGTATGTAATGCCACTCTAAAGGTATCTTCCTGTAGATAAGGTGACAGACTGAAGACAGATCGCAGTCCAAATATCTTCTTTTAGCACACATAAAGCAGTAAATAAACCTTTGTACACTGCGCGTAATATGAAAGTCATGTTTGTTACTGTCTACGTACAGCGTGAGGAGTGAAGAGCTGTAAAATGAAACACTCAGCCCTAAACATGACAGCTGTTCACATTATACGAAATGTACGCCACTAAAACTATAGAAAAAAATTATCTACTCTATATAACATTAATTTTGGAAAATGTGTAATAAACACTGCATAATTTAAAACTCTTCCCTAGATATTTGTTATGAATTTGGTATAAAATTGTGAATGAGATATAGAAGAGTATAAAAGGTAATAATGCAACTTTGGAAAATATTTGTAGAATTAATGATTTAACTACGGAAGAAAATAATGGATTTATTGACGACTGGCTATAGTTATTTTGTAAGGTTTGAGGTTTTCACGGCGATGACTATGAAGAAAACAGTCTTCTCGGATGTGGCGCCGTGTAGATATTGTGTTTCGGAGGAATGTAACGCCTCCATTTTCTTCTTTTTTTCTTCTACCTTAAAGATGGAGGCAATACGTTCCTCCGAAACATCGGTTAACACAATATCTACACGGCGCCACATCCAAGAAGACTGCTTTCTTCAGTAGTTGTTTTGTTTTCACTGTAGAAGAAAGGGCTTAGACCGATGCCGGCGTATCTCTCATATGCGTGGTAATCACCTCCAATTACAACACGCACTTTCAGAGCACTTCTTATGTACGTCAGTAAATCTTATTTTAATCCTTATAAATGGCCAACTACTTGCAGGGACATGTACGGAATCCTTTGTCTCTTCAAGCAAAGTTCCACACTTTCGGTACAAAGCTTGTCAATGCAGCAATGGCGTGTGATATATGACTCCAATTTATTTCAACGATTTGAAACAGAATTTATAATACGAACCCCGTTTCGTCACTGTTTCTCGGTTTATTTAACGAAGCGTTTGCAGCAGCGTAGATTATATTGCATAAAATGGGAAGATGATGATGAATGGTGAATTGCAAAAATGTAGAAGACCGTGGCTGTAGTCCAACTAACGTTACTTGCATAAACTAAGAATAATTACAAAGTTCAGATGTCAGGATAGCCGATACCTAGATCGACAATGAACCCAGACCCTCTTGAATTTAAAGCAATTATCTGTCTGAACCACAACCTTTGGTCATTATGTGGTAATAGGAATATTAACTAAAATCTAGTTTGTGACGATGACATATTGTCATGCATTTATTCAGTTTTGGACATTACCCATCGTCTTGTTTTTTTATTAAAATATTTCGGAGACTGGGCTCTGTCTCCATCCTCAGGAAAGAGCCCAAATGAGTTCAACTAAGTATACTTTAACCTGAGGATGCAGAGCGTCTGGTCTCCGAAACCTTATTTTTAAACAACGAACAGGACGCTAGATCATTTCCCCAAACTAAATAATTTTAGAAACAATAATGTCATGGAATGATAGAGAAATATTTTTTCCCCTTGGTACTACAGCCCCAGTGGGCCTAGGCCTACCTCCATGAACTTCTCCGTTCACTTCGGTTTTTCTAGATCTTACACATTCTGTAGGACTCCTTGGGAGGGTGATCAGCTCGTCGCAAGGCCTCTACCTGTACACAAACACGTACACAAACATCCATGCCCTGAGTGGGATTCGAACCCACGAGCGAGCGAAGACAGTGCATGCCTTAGACCGCTCGGCTACCGTGACCGGCTTAGAGAAATATTAGTTCATCTAAAATTATAATTATCACTTATTGATCATCACAAACGATTTTCTCAAGTAAGATGTGTATAACTATGAATTGAAGGACAGAAGACACATCGTTATTGCCAAAAGTCATTCTAACGTACCGAATATAATTATATGGAATTGATATCTTTATAATTCCAAATATGATTATACAGAGTGTTTCACGACTTTAGGGCATAACTGCAGGAGGTGATTTCCTAGGTCTTTGTGATCAAAAATGTTCATATAAACATGTGTCTGATTTTGGACGGTTACGGAGTTATGACCGTTTTAAACTCAGAACAAAAGGTAACGATTATTGACAATAAACGGAACAAAATAATAAACCAGCATAATACATGATACATTTAAAGTATGAATATAAAGTTAACTCCGTGATATTACCTTTAATTTGAATTTATTGGTGCTTAAAGCTGATTTTCGAAAACGCCACCGCCGGCGCAACAGAGGCTGCCGCTCGGTTGTGAACCGCGCTTGACGTACCAACTCACCACGCCTTAGGTAGCTCTCAAGTGTCGAGATAACGAGAACGCTCTGTCTGTAGCTGACTAAAAATAGCGACCTGCCAGATGATAGACGCGATTCACACGAGGGCGTGTACGGGAATGAAAAAAGGTCATAACTCCGTAACCGTCCAAAATCGGACACATGTTTATATGAACTTTCTTGATCACAAAGACCTAGGAAGTCACCTCCTGCAGTTCTACCTTAAAGTCGTGAAACACTCCGTATAATGGCCTATATACAGTTGAGGTGTTAATATAATTGATCAATAGTTTAATACTAAGAAAATATTCGTGGGTACTGAATTTAATGCAGTAAAATTTAGAACATTGTGAATCAGTAATACGACAAAAGTTATGATTATAAAATTTAAATATATGTCCAAGTTCCTTTTACCAATTAATTAAACGTAATTTTCATTCATTAACATAAGTAGGTCCTTAAGATCGACATCTACAGATCTTCTGCAGAATTCTCGATATATGGTGCTAAAAATTTCCCTGTACTTATCAGATGCCCTGAAACTCGTGTATTTTCTTCGAAGAGCAGAAGAATATGTGAATTCATTGTAGCTATGTACACCGTGCACTGTTTCACACATTTATTTTCTGAAAAAGGTTTGTTGTGGTTAGCTGCGTCATTTTCCAGTTAAAACCTTGCTTGGGGTGCTAATTCCTGCAGCTTGTCCTAAGATACAACTATAAAGATGTTTCATTTCTCTAGACTCAACACCAACCTACGTACCTACTGGGATTTTGTTGTTCTTACATCCGAAGATAAATTGGCACAATAGTCTGCATGTTTTTAAGAAAACGGTGTTGAATAATGAAACTCTTTCATACTGAGGCTGCTTCACGCCGAACTACATACACAGTGATAGATCCTACATATGTTGTTCCCACTCTTTATTACAAACTCTGCACACACCGTCTGTTTTTCTTTGTGTTCCCTTGCACAATTTTACAAGTACGGTAAGGTAAAGTCGTCCCTTTGCTTAATCAATTGAGTACTGTGCCTTGAAAATATATGGGAACGTGGAGGTATAGCTCCACCATTCTTGACCTCAGCACTATATGGAGGTGAGTGGTCAGTTTCATGCCCTTGCCGCTTCAGGCCCGGGGATTGTGCCCGCTGTACCCACTGGTTAGGAGGTTGGGTGGGTCCAAGAGCCGGTCTGGGCACTATGAAAAACAGAAAGAAATGTGTAGAAATGTCGAAATTTATTAGCAGAGGAATCTGTGCAATGATAAATCACAAAATTACTAGGGTTCTTGACTTTTTCATCGTCCGGAATTCTAGGTAACAGAGGACACGACGTTTCGGAAACTGGATCTGTTTCCGTCTTCAGGTGAAGAAGGAAAACGCCTACTCAGTTGGGCCCCTTAGAAAGATCTAATCTCAATCTTTCTATGGGGCCCAACTGAGTAGGTGTCTTCCTCTCTCATCTGAAGAGGGAAACACATCCAGTTTCCGAAACGTCGTGCCCTCTATTACATAGAGTGTACTGTATATTACCTAGAATTCCGGATGATGGAAAAAGTCCAAAACCCCAGTAATTCTGTGTGTCATCCACCATTGTCAGAGCCCTTTAGAATGATGAATCACGTTCAGCAGACACCGAATCTGAACCAATCTACTTCGCTGAACAAGAGCATTCAAATGACTACCGACAGTTGCGAGTCTTTGACGCTCCTTAAACAAAGATGTCACTGCAGTAGAAAAGTTGTCCCTGTGCCTAACTAATTAAGCACTACGCCATGAAGGCGTATAGGGGAGTGGATGTATATTTCCACATTTTCTTCACCTCGGCACTAGTTGGATGTGATTGGTCAGCTTCACGCCCCGGCCGCTTTACCCCCTGGGAAAGAGCCCCTGGTACCCATTGGAGAGGAGGTTGGTTGAACCCCAGAGCCGGTCTGGAAGACGTGGAGAAGAGAAAATTCGTGACCCTAACGGGACTCGAATTCGTACCCTTCTGTTGTCCAACCCATAGCCAGTCGCTATCCCGGCTGCTACTGCAATAGTATGCCCCTCTATTACTTCCCACTGTATAGTTGTTGACTGAATGCCAACTGCATGTGAAGTGTAACACATCGCATGCAGCAATGCCATCCCGTGCATTGACATGATTCAACTTTTGCACGCTCGGACATACAAAATTTTCCGCTACTGTCCTCTTCTAATTCTGCTCTGTGTGTTATGTAGTTCCTGTCGAGTTTACCGTTTAAATCTGAAACTTTCGTGGAGGCTGAAGTAAGTTAAATCTTCCAGGGCTATCGGCCATGACAGTTGGCTAAAATACCCTCTCATCTATAAATCATTCCGCAGTTCGTGTTCGAATCTGAGCGCGAGGTAGCTGGTTTGCTTATAGTCAGGACGCTTTGCGTCTAATATCACATCACACCCTGATGATGGAGACAGAAATGGAACCTGAAAGGTATGACGACTTATAGCACAGGAAGCCTTCACTGATCATTTAATTTCACAATTTTTCTGGCGATTTTTTTAGCATACTTCCCTTATTTTAAAAAATATAGGGTTATGAGATCACTTTGCTATCTGTATTTCCCCGCCATATCGTTGCTAGACAACGGCTCAGTAAACAAATTTCCGCGGCAAAAAATACAAATGATCCATGTCGTATCGAATATTCAGTGTGTTGCGAAAGGAAATTAGGCGTTTACTTCTTACTATAAATTCTTGTTTATTATGATAAAAACAATACTTAAATATTATAGACCAAGCTGTCATACTGCCAAGGGGAGCCGGAGGAAAACTGTTGTGGCCCACGGGCGTTAGTTTGTTCAACCTAGTAAAGGTAAATTTGTGCCTGTGCCTAATTAATTAAGCATCAAATCGTGAAGACGTATGGGAAAGTCGAAGTATATATCCAGCACTCCTGACCTCTGCACTAGGTGGAGGTGAGTGGGCAGTTTCATGCCCCGCCCGCTTTACACCCGGTACACATTGGACAGGAGGTTGGATGGGCGCCAGAGCCGGTCTGGACGCTGTGGAGAAGAGAAAACCTTGCACCTGCCGAGAATAGAAGCCCGGTCGTCCAGCCACCCTCTAGTATTCAAGGCAATAATCCGGTGAAATCGGTAGTACAGTTGGCGTCATTATCGGTAATGTATTCCAAAAAGAAAAAGACATGACCTCGAAACAGTCACACACAGTCATAAAGGTTCAAAACAGGTAAGCCAATTCGCAGATATACAGGCAAGGGTAAGAAACATAAAGTTTCAGAACAATCACCACAGCCACTACGGCATCATGTTCCGCTGCTCGGGCAAGCTATAAAATTGTGTCCATAAAACCAAAAACAAAACAGGAAACCCTGCACCCCACGGATGTAAACATGGAAAGCATTTTACTGACGCGCTATCATGTGACATTTTTCATCTACATAGATAATATCGAATTGAATTTTTGTATCTACTGTTATGAAGGTAAAAGGTAAAGCTATCTCTGTAACAGGTCGTGGGGTCCATAGTATTGTGAGAGGTCGTGGCTCATACATTTTCTATAAAATTGCTCACAGATGACGGTGAGATTGTGAACCTTACGCGCCGACCGCACTTACCTCCAGAAAGATTTCTGATACTCATTTCTGTTAGAGGCTGAGTCAAACCTATGGCCATAGTACTGCTGGAAGAATTACGTAAAATGAAAATTTCAATGTCCTATTCGGAAATCAAAACCGCGACTTTCTGGCTTGTAGCATAATGCCTCAAACAACTACGCTACCGCATGTCCTCATTTACTGCTATACCAACTGGAAAAATATACGTTAACAACGTTGTTTTATTGGACACACGAGTTGTAAGTACATCTGTCTCAGAACTGTGATGGAATCATGGACTTCGGTGTCCTGCAACAAAGGTTCTAACCGGTGAGTAACAGCGAAGTCATCTGCCGCTTGTAACCGAAGTGGCTGATAATAATACAACGATCATCTTAGAAGTATGATACTTATCGACACTATATCGGCTGCAGGAACATCATTTACCGAAATGCCATTGTGTGTAAGATTAATACTCCGCCGATCTTAACGCAGTAGAACGTAGTAAAACTAAATGTCCCCTGCCGCACTTAGAATAACGTAATGTAGCGCAGACCTATAAATTGCATGAGCCTCAGTACGCAGCTAATGCATATGGCGGAGTGGAGAATTAAAGGACATTGAGGACGAAGCAAGCCTAATTTTATGTCTCTCGTCTTGGAGAGGGAGTCATTTAATGGCGCTTTAAACAGTTCAGGTTATACAAAGTCTAATAATAGGATGATTAGAGAATAATGAGTTCAAAAGGACGTGAAGGGGAGCTGCAGTGATTTAATCGAGGAATTATTCAGGCATTTCCGTGGAAGGACTGAAAATAACCTCTGCAAACCTCAGTATAACTGGTCTCCGGGCCGAGATTTGAAGTGTGGTCCTCCCGCCGACTAAATGGGACTGCTACCCACTGAACCAGGACATTTCGTTACGACAGTTAACTGCAGATCAAAATGTATGCAGTTTCCTGTTTTTTTTTTTTTTGTTTTTTTTTTTGGACATAAGTTTTACCAGTTTGAATGAACAAAGCCGAACCAGCCCACAAGCAGACAGAAGGACGTTTTTGTACCTTATTACTTTACCTTTAGAGTCAGGATAGCTCAGTCGGTATAGTGACAGCACAGAGGTCAATTAAAAAGTTAGCATGAGTACATAGAAACACACAAATATAATTAAAGAACAAAATACAAAATATGACAGTCTATATAATGGAAATAGATTAATAATAATTCCAAGAAAAATTAAAGTTAGCATTAACAGACGAGAAAAATAAAATAAGTGTATTTCAAATGGTTATGCTATTTTGTGGCAAGAAAGGACAAATACACAAATAGAAGTTAATGAAAATAACAAAAGCTCAATTAATTTTTACTTACTTGTGTGCGAACACAAAATCCAATATAATAATAATGATAATAATAATTATTATTATAATAATGTGTGAGAATTTAATCCCTTCACACTGAGGGGTTTAATAGGGCCATTATACCATCATCTGATTGAAAATATGATGATAAACGAGAACGGACCATCACTGTAATCATATTTAACAGTAAAACCGAAGTACTCGAAGAGAACTTTCCACGAATAGTGATTTTAGATTTAAAAAAACGATCCGGTGCTTCCTGGCCACGTACAAAAATAAAAAAGTCGGCGAATTTATTTAAAAATCCTACCCGATAATTTTCAGTAATAGCATCGTTAGGGTGACGACTGCACTAACCTAATGAAGAATAATACAATTTCACTTCATTATGATAATAATGATAAATGACAACACAGCATCTATACATGATATACAACCCTCAGCGAAAACAGCTAATTCAATTTATCTCCTATTAACCTGGATGCTCGAACTGAATTTTGCCTTGTAGAGGGCGGCATAACTTCGTGTTCAGAAAGTCCCCGTACGATTTTAAACATTCTCTGACAAAACTTTCTTTCATTTTATCCAAGAAAATGTCATGGTATTGCCTTAAAATATGCCGCGAACGCCTCCCCAAAAAGGCAGCCATTGTATGAATTAAAATTATCCTCCAATTTGACAACGTAAATCGTCTTTTGTTTAAATAAAATAGAGCCTTTAAGAAATCAAATAATTATATTCTATGAATATGTACAGATGTTGTCATTTCTATTTATTATACTTAGACAGTGTAAAGAAATCACTGGCGTAATATTCATTCTAAAAGAGACTGTAGTCTCTAGGACTCTATCAAGTCCTTCATTTGAATTTAAAGCTCCTTTCATACGGTGGGAAGGCTGACAACCGTACCGCCATCTGTGAGCCGATTGTCTACAGAAAACGTGGGAACCTCGACGTCTCACAACCTTATGGAGCTCCACGGCCTGTTGCAGGGATATCTTTACCTTTTATTTACCTTTACCTTTCATATCTCTCTGTAAGTGAGGGAGATTGAAAGAAATGTGGAAATAAATATGTTGCAAGGAAAACTCAAAATAAGACTGCCGTGAGAATGTTATCACAAGGATCTGAACGACAGGAACATAACACCATCTTGAGCAGTGCTTGGAGGGTCTGTGACCTACACCTATCTTCACTACCTTGGCCTCTTCCCACCTGATTGCAGCAAACGTAGGATACACTTATATGTCTGCGGAAGCATTCTATTGCTCACGAAGACCCGATGATAGGATCATGATGTCCTACAGAGAGCATGTGGAGCATAATGTAGCTTCCAAATGATCCCAAGAGCGTGGTATTGCTCACATGCACGAAGTTCTGTTTCTGTCATTTCGCGGGAAGACGTTTCCCGCCTTTTGTCCAGTATATAAATCTCCTTAACTGACAACTGTATATTGCTGAACCCTTCTTCAGAAGCCGCCAGTTGTGCAGCAACCCAAAGATTTCCGAAAATTTTATGGAACAGAAAGGTTCATTCCCCAGTTCACGAGAGCCCTTCTCTGACCCACATCCTTAGCCAGATCAATCTAATCCATACCACCCCATCCTATCGCTCCACGATTCATTTTAATATTCTCCACCCACCTACGTCTTGGTCTTCATAGTGGTCTCTTTCTTTCTGGCTTCCCAATCGATATGCCACACGCGTTCCTCTTCTGCCATATTAGCCCTGCTTATCTCATCCTCATTGACTTGAGCAGTCTAATTACACTTGGCGGCGAGTGCTAGCTATGAAGCTCCTCATTAGGTAGTTTTTTCAACCTGCTGTCTCTTCAATATTCTTCGGCCCAAATATTCTCCTCAACACCCTCAGTCTATGTTCCTCAATTAATGTAGATCAAGTTTCACACCCATACAGAACCGCAGGAAAAATTATAGGTTTGTATATCCTATTTAACTTTCAAAACTTTATACAACAGACGAGAATGCAAAAGGTGTTGTTTGGACTGAATGGTAGCAAGTATTACCCGAATTCAATCTCCTGTTGATTTGCTCCTGAATGATTTTGCCCTACATTCTGGTGACGAGACATGAACATATACTTTCTTCCTCTCATGGGTTGAGACTGTGTCCACTTGGTACCGCGGCCACTGTTCGGCCTATTGTACCAGTCCCAGACAATATATGATGATGATTGTGAGCAATCGGTGGAATGCAAATTGGCAAGGGAAACCGAAGCACTCTGAGAAAACCTTCCCTAGTGCAACTTTGCCCACCAAAAATCCTACATGTCCTTACCCGGGCTCAACCTCGGGCCACTTTGGTGGGAAGCTGGTTACTAATCGCCTGCAACATATGCTTAGTTTTCTCTGCGTTTACTTCTAGACAAACCTCTTTACTATCGTCAGTTAAAGTTTCTGTGTTTTTCTTTGTGGTATCTTCATTATCTCTGACAAGGTTCACACCATCAGCATAAAGCAGCAGCTGATATGTCTCATGTTATTTAAGTCCCACCTAGTTTACCTGGACCTGCCTGATGGCATACTCTAAAACAAAATAGAAAAGCAATGCCGATAGAGCATCTCCTTCTTTTAGACCATTGTAGACAGAAAACTCATCAGAAAAATGTGTACCTATACTGACTTTACTATGTGTTTCGTTTAAACACACTTTAATGTCTAACTAGTTTCATGGGCACACCAAACTCTATGAGTATATAGTACAATACTTCCCTCCTAGCGGAATCATAGGCTTCCTTCAAGTCTCAAGTCTCTCCTTGTGTTCCCATTTTTCTTCCAATATCTGAGAAAAAGCAAAAAAATCTGGTCATTCTTCAGAACTCACACTGATGATCACCAGTAATTTAATCTACATATGGACTTAACTTTTAGAGAAGGATATTGGAGAAAATTTTTATGACGTTGATAGCAGTGAAATTCCACGATAATTACTTCAGTCAGTTTTATCGCCCTTCTTGCAAATTGTTACAATAATATGCTCTTTCCTTTGAGCAGGCAATTATTCCTTATTCCAAATATAATTAATGAGTTTATGAATCTCAGACCGTGATGTTTCATTTCCAATGTAGAAATAAGTAGTTTCAAATCCAAATTTAAATTCCAAAATTCTAAACTGTCACAGATAAAGGCCAGTGGGTTTCGAATGAGCTGTAATTCATTTTTATTAAGCAATAGATTGGGCACTACAGGGAATCAATGCTTCAGGTTACAGGCCCAGACACTTGACGCCGAATCTTCGTTATGCAGACCCATGGACTGAATTTTGGTTGCTCGTGGATTTCCTCAGTTCCTGCAAGATTGATGGGGCGGTATATCAATGTGGATTTTTACATCTTTTTTCAAATTCTTCCCATCTTTTCATTAGCAATCGTGACAATATCCTTCGCATTTTTTCGGTTGATTAGTTCGCAATAGCGTTTTCTCAAACTTTCTTATTCACAAACCAGTATTATATTATACCTTATAATTTACTTGCGGTGGCCGAGCGGTCTAAGGCATATGATGTTTTCGCTCGCTCGGAAGCCAGGATCGTGGGTTCGAATCTCACACAAGGCATGGATGTTTGGTGTTTCTATGCGTTTATTCTGTGCTTGTACTGTCTTGTGTTTAGGTAGAGGCCTTGCGACGAACTGATCACTCTTGCAAGGTGTCCTACCGTCTGTAAAATCATCATGAAACTGAGAAATCAGCCCTGTGCTCCAAAGTGATATTACCTGAAGTAATAATTTTATAATATAAATATTAATATTCATTAAAGTGATATATTATACTCGTATTTATTTACAACATAGAAATAAGCGCCTTTGTGTGACATAAACAGCAGAGATACAACATGGTCGCCGACATTGAATATTCTGGCTTAAAAATGATGCATCAGTGCATATGAAATAAGATATCAGATACATCTCTTCAAGGATCTGTAGACTCTAACACATTTACGCCTCCTCAGTTGCACAGGATGCAGAGACCAGTCGCGGATGTCTGAGCCTGCTTTCACAGCACTCACGCAGTCACGCCGCTAAAAGCTGCAAAGGAAAGAGTGGAAAAAGAAATATATTTTTCCTTGTCTACAGCATTTTCGGGAGTATGTCGTACCTTGAGCAGGCAGCCACATGGAAGAATAATGCTCTATGTCCAATGAGATTCGCGATATGGCAGTTTTGGCCCTCATCATGCTGAAAATATAAAATTGTAACTGGGAATATGATTTTAGATGGTAATGTTTAAAAATAATAATTATTTCTGTGTGCCTTAACATAAATGTGCTCTGAGAAGGGCAAATTTCTTAAAGTACGTATGATCACACGAAATATTTACTGAAGGTATTCAACATGACAAACAGAACGTGAAATACTGTTAGAGTGAAAAATAATCATCTTTAAGTTGCGTATGGCAGAGGATTGATCCACATCACATGACATCAGTCTAGAATACTTGTAACACGCGATGTAACTGATACTCAAGAGTTTCATGTCTTCAGAATCAACTAGGTCTCCTCTTCCCTTCTAGTATATACGAAATCTTGCGAACAATTTCAAATCCTTTCTTCTTAAGTGAAGAATTGGAGGAATTACTGCTTACTGCAGCAACCTTCGAGAGGTTGGTTTAGTTCAGATGAGCGCAGTGCACTGACAATAAATTTGTAGTCTTTTCCAACTTGAACTGCGAAATGAAACTGAAATGCGCATGTCCGTGTCTAGAATCTTCGAGCCATGAAATATTCTCACAATAAAGCAGCATCGTCTCTGTCAAGTTCATTATCGGCACAATAAAAGATTTCAAAGCATTCTGTATAATATGGCATGGGATCCAACCAGGTTGTTTGTTTTAAAGAACTCTGTTGTGGCTGGTGATTTTACCCATATTTTATTCCTATTAACCTAAAACTTGTTTATGTTTGGATTAAGTATACGAATTCTTTCACAGAACTGTACAAGTAATGTTTAGCAGTTTTAGTAGCTTGCTGCAAATTCTCCTGTTGCTGTCTGCATTCACAGTGCACTCACCTTTTGGCCAGGCGGTTTGCCTAGCTTCACTGGAAATGCAGGCGATGTTGCTGCATGATGGACTGCACTCATTTCATGACATGACATTATAAAATGTTTTCTGATAGGGTGCGACAGTTTTCAAAACCTCTGTAAGAGCACTCGCAGCCATCTTTCCAGTTGCATCGGCTGCTTTTTCTACAGACACCCAACTATTAACTTCCTTTTCATTAATATGTAAATTGTATGTTTACAATTTACTCTCGATAATATGGAGTAATAAGTAGATTTGCTCTAAGTGGGTGTCTTGAGTAGAGAAATCATCCGCTGATGACACTCTGACAGCCCCTGTAGCGGAATTATAATGGCTTTAACTTTCGTCATCTGCGGGTTGCGGTAGGTCAGACAGCCAGTGTCTCCTCAGTCATCTGCTTACATTTGGTGGGTTGCTGGTTTCTACAGCCAGTCAGTTACTGTGTCCGAGTACGCTTTGATGGTAAAGTGCTGACAATCTGTGTATTCCTTCTGTGACAAATGGGATTTGCAGATCACTGTGGAGAGAAACGTTGGAGCCATAAAAGGTGCGCTGATTATCAAGCACAAGAATTTAGATTGGATTTTTTAAATTAATTTTCTGTTCGATGGTTTTGAACTATTTTGTTTCGCGCATAGTACTCGAATTTGTTCAGTGTTTCTTCGCAGCATTTACATAGACAATTTCTTTTTAATTTGACTCCTCCGTAGGAACTGAGTATACTTTAGAAGAACCGTAACAAATGCTTTGCACAGATCTGTCGCAAGAGTGGATAATTTGGAAGGCCCTGAAGTGAGCTTGAAGCACAAAATTAACGAGTTAAAGAATGCCTAATTGGCCAACTTCTAAGCCGACAGCAATATGCATACTTCCACTTAAATACTGCCTACATTTAGAATGCTGTTGAGTGACAACAGGTTTCTTACGTGCCAGATAAAAGAGAAATATACCATCCTTGAACTCTTTAACATACCGGAACTGGCACTAGATTTCATTGTCGCATCGTCGAAAACAAATCTCAGCGGATTTGTCATAGTTAAATTACAGAACTGTAGTATGTGGCCAAGCTTCATGAAGATCTGCAGCGGCCAGCGGCCAACAGTAGTGGTTATAATTACCCTTCTGAAACTTCACTGGCCATACGAATCCCAGGTACGATACAAGTCAGCCAATAAGTATTACTTATGCCGTTCTTACTCTTAAATTGCTGGATATCAGGACGGAAAGGGGGGGGGGTTCCCGCGTCAAAATAAACAAGGCTGCATATCGGACGACATGCATTGCTTATCTCCACGTTCTGATAATAGGCTGCACTGACGTATGAAATATTTACTTGTGCCTGATATCCCTAAATATTTATTTGCATAAAAATATAGAAATTTCATTTAGGTGACATAAAAGTATATACGTGTATAAGCAGCAGTAACTTGAATGATGTGGATTTTCGTGAACATAAACAGTAAAAATATATGTTGTTACCTAGAAATCAATTCCTTAATAATAACTTTCTAATTGCGACGTAATCATCCACATTACTATTGATCATGACGCACCCTCAAAGATGTATTAACGAAAACCAATTTTTTTAAAGTTGGAAAATATTAATTCCCAAACCTTGCTATATACTCTAACTCCACTCCCCCATAAGCTTTCATGGCGTAGTACTTAATTAGTTAAGCAGAGGAATAATTTTACCTTTACTGTACTCCCAACCAGAAATTTCGGACCGTACAAATTAGACGAGGGACCACTTATGGGCCAAGAACCGCCTATTACGTAACAAGGACAAAGATGGTGTGATGTTTAAAAAAAATTTCAAAGCTTTGTTATTTAATAAAAGCGTTTACAGGGTGTATAGGAAATTGTAAACCTCGGCATTTGAAGGCTGGGAGAACAGCCTTATGCTGCACTCAGTTCAGTGTGGTGAAGCCCTGTTTACTCCTTGGTTAGGAGACTGATGCTCCCCACAGGTGGTTTGGACATGGTGACGAAAATCAATACTATATTGGGGCAATTGTAGGTAAAGTTGTTTCCGTGTCTAGAGATCACACCATGAAGGTGTGCAGGGCAGCCGGAAATAGCGCTGCATTCATATTAAACATCAGGACTGGGCGAGAGTTTTATGGTAAGCGTCATGCTTCGCCTTCTTTACCCTCGGGAAAGTGCAGCGTTACTTGTTTAACAGAAAACTGGGTGCCCCCCAGAAACATTCTCGAAGTAGCAGCGAAGAGAAATACATATTCCTGTCGCAGAAGAAACTCTGGTAGTCCAGTCCATAGTCGATCATTTCACTAGCTCATCTAACTTGAAGTATGAGCTACGAAAAAATGAATTTTAAACAACAGTAACCAAAGAGTGATTACTCCACGCACAAATCCACATTCCCTAAGCAGAACTAGAATACACGATCATTATACCAGAGGAATAATACTGTAACGTGGACACCAATTGCTAGGCAACAACTTGGTAAACGCCTTCCGGCACAAATACAAGACAAAAATAACAGACATCCATTGCTAGGCAACGGCCCGGTGAACACCTTCCTGCTTCAATGCGTTACAACAATATGGATTCAATTACCAAGCAACGGCGCGGAAACAAACTTTATAAAAAATGTGAGCGAATTCAGAAGCTAGTAATAGCTGACAGTACAAGGAGGAGTCTGAAGCATATCCCACTGAATTAGAGAGATCAGCGGTAGTCCTAAAATTGATTGTAATTGTGAAGAAGCGTTCAATAAACCCAGTTATCAAATCTAGAATCCATTGTTATCAGTCACGTCATTCCTCATACGTGACAATATATGTACTTATATCCTTATCTTAAATTTAAATTTAATAATATAAAATAATAATTTTAACTCTGTGGATCTTATATTAATTTCAAGGAGAAATCAAAGAAAAATCCTACAATATGGATCCACATTAGGTATAAGTTCAGAACTTCTGATGAATCAGCACCTGATGATGACCAATTAGTGATCGAAACCTGTTGTTCCTCAGATATAGGACCTTTATGTAAATAGGTCACCTGTATGCTTTTTATAAATTATTGTGTTGACTGAAATGAGAAATAAACATTTTATATACACGACGCAACAGCATGCAACACTTAAGATTAAACAATAAAAATAATTTATGGAGAACTTCCACCGTTTAGTGCCGTATGCACAGAAGAATCTCATTAACGTTTACATACGTGGTCCATGTAACTTTCCCGACAACTGAGTGAGACATAAAATAGCTGTAATTCTAAGTTAAGTAAGTGATTACGTTGTGCTCTGACGTTGGCTATGTGCTGCTAGATCACTAATGCCCACTTGGTTGCCTGCTCCAGTAATACCATCTCATAAACCGGACCATCCTCACAGTGTGGATTAAGGAGATGAATGAGTTGTGAGACATGCCTCTACTCTGTGGGCGCATCGTAAACGTAAAGTGGAAATAAAATGTGCAAGGAGTATCTGGGCACAAGAAAGACGAAATATGTGAGAAATTCTAAGATTCTATTTACTAGTAGTCCGTATCAGTCCGATATAATCCATACTTAATATGGAGTTCAAATAAAATTTTATCTTTTTCCCAAACAAAAATAGACGCCTCATCGTACAAATAATTTGTGAACTTACTTCAACTTTTAAATGAAAAATTTCTGTACGTATACAATGCATTTAACGAAACAGACCGAAAATAATGTATGGCTAGGCAAAATGATATATAATCCAAATCCTTCTGTTTGATAGTACCCCTAATTGTTATTTATATTTGCTGTATTATATTACTATACATGTTATTTTCTATGATTAATCATATTGTCATATATTAAGAGTCTGGTCTAGAAAACCGAGATTAACGGCCGTGGGGATCGGTTGAGCTGACCAAGTGACACCCTCTATCCTCTAAAGTTAGCACTAACTTCGCCGACAAGCGGCGGTCGCTCGGTCGGTATAGTTCGCTTGCGGATTACAGGCCACGGAGTTCTTTCTGTTTATATTAGAATGACTATAGACAGGATATAGATTGAATATTTTATTTATTACCCACCTGTTTACACCACTCAGAACTACAAGCAATTACAGCGCCACCGCCGATCTGCACAATTCATAGATGACCACAGCACCCGCTAAGCCCTTTTCCACCCTGCTGTGTCTTCAATAGCCGTTTCCTAGCCTATTGCATAGCAACAGCTTTACTCATTGTCCACTTCGAGGTCTCTGCCCAGCAACGGGTATATACGCCACAATATTTTCGTTGATTTTCACTAACCATGTTTCGTTTGTTTTTTAGAGATCTTCAGACGGTCACACTGTACCGTTAACAACTCTGCTCTACATTAGAACACGTTATAACATAACAACAAATTCCCTGGGGGAAGTAACCAAAAATATATACCTGAAAATTGTGGCTAATCAAAGAAACTTATAGAATATGATGGATGACAAAATCATTTTCCAAAAAATCAAATAAAAAATGGTGGGATCGTTCAAACAGTTCCCCCCCCCCCTCTGCTTTTATATTCTTATTTGCTTTTGGGGTTCACTACTTGTAGATAGCTTCGTGGATCACCCTCCCTTGGTACTGGGAGGAAGGAGGCGCACATGTTCCTGTAAACCCATGGACTTATAACAGAACCTATGACCCCATAATTTTGTTCGTATGTGCAACATACATTAATTTCGCAATTTATTAATGTGCTACTGTAGCAACGGTATATTATATGTAGTTTAATATTGTCGCGTGTGACTAATATCTAACCAATATCTGACTGATCTGAATCTCTCAAATTCACAAATGAACTTCCTTTCTATATCCGCCACGCGGTCTGGATATAAGTCACCATGTCGAAAAGTTAATTGTCTGTTTCTCTGTTTGTTATCACGGAATGTCTTTGTTATTATTCTTTGCCGCGGGAAGAAGTGTTTGCGTGCCGTTGCCTAGAAAATTAAATTCCGCTTCTGCTGCAGTTCTGACTTTTAAGCCGTGTTTATCGGGACGTTGCCTATCAATTAACTATTCCGTTACAGTATTATTCCTATAGGTGATTTTCTCTTTATGCCTTCCAGAAACTTATAAAATCATAATATTAAATGCAGCTTAAAATGTATTGTGTGGATGTGTATTGCATTTATCTGGTTCAGAACAGTCTATGAGAAATTAGCGTGCGTGTTCGAGATCCAGTAAATGTCAATGAGAATTTACATTACCATTTCCGAAATTATAATTAATGTTATTTTTATAGTTATATATATAGCTGTATTCAGCCAGTATAAATAAAATATATTTATTACATTTAAAACTACATGAATATTTTAGCGGCTCTGTTCCTCCAGTGGCCCTTTCGAAATACTCCAACCGTATATCCATATACGCAGGGCCCAACTGTTTATCATTTTTCTATAACAGTTTTTTTCTATATGATAAGGGTTTCTATAAAGTTGATGAATAATCAGGGAACAAGACTTTCAAATTTTGGATCGTGGAACCCACGTTTAAGGCCCGGTCTCCTTATATTATTCACATGCTCAAGAGTTATCTCACAATACGTTTAGGTCTGTTTCACATGGATGACGTAACTGCAAGTTTCGGGCTGACAGCGAAGTAATTAATCTTTGCATTTCATGACCGTGAAGAAAAATTACCTTCCGGGTGCGTTGTCAGAGTTGATAATGCAGACTTCCTACTGGCCTTCAAACCTGCGACAAACCACTCTCCTGTTATTTTACGGCGGCCTATGGTTTGGGCGAGAGTGAAGGAAAAATGAGCTCAGTGGGTCGTCTCCCTCGATCTCATAAGCTAAGGACATGAAACAGGTCACAATCTCCTTTTTACAGGTCCATATCTCCTTACTGTTCGTTCTCATCCCATCTGACGCTACTGTTGAAACCGCGCTGTTAATTAACTTGAGAAGCAATTAGAAAAGAATGCTAGAAGAATTGCTTACTTAATTAATCGGTTCCTCTCATACCTTTATGGTGTCGAGGTTTTTTTTTTTTCGTTTTGACGGTAGGACTCCTTGGACGAGTGATCAGCCCGTCGCCAGGCCTCTACCTAAACACAGGACAACACAAACACAGAATAAACGCATTCACACACCAAACAACCATTTTTTTTTAGGAATTCGAACCCACGATCCCGGCTTTCAAGCGAACGAAGTCAGTACATGCCTTAGACTGCTCGGCTATCGTGACCGATATAAGAAGAAAGCTTGACCAAAAGTCATTTCAGAAATGTTAACGGAAATACCGAAAATTCTGGTTTGCTGCGGGCCCTGGGACTTTCCATTACAATTTCCAGCGCAATAAAACCACTCATATATACCTTTTCCTATAATCAGCATGTCATATTATATAATTTGATTCTCACAATAACATAAGTAGAACTACACGGTAGTGTAGTTGGTTGAGGCACTGTGCTACAAGCTGGAAGGTCGCGGGTTCAAGTCTCGATGAGGTCACTGGATATTTTTTCAATCGACCTAATCCTTCAAGTCTCACTAAGGCCCTGGGATCGACTCAGTCCACGGAAAACACCGTCTTCTATCGTCAAGAATGTGTGTTTACTGGTCCGTTGCCTAGCAGTGGGTATACACGTCACAATATCATGGGAAAGCGAGACAGTGAGTTCTGATACCTTTATCAGAAGGAGAGGTAGTGAGAATGTAACTGTAGTCTTGTAGGAAGCAGTAACCAACCATCAGTTGTTATGAAATATATTGAAATTCCATGCAAGATTATTACCGTCGTCCTGTTAGACTTTTCGGTGTTTACTACGTCTCACATTATGTTGTATGTAATTTTGCTGTTTAGTTTATTTGGAACAGGCGACGCATTGAACCAGCGTCTGTATGATTGGCAGCATGTGACCGGCAGATTCTTCACGCTCGGCCTGACCAGTACACAGCTATCGGGCAGTTAGACCACTCGACTCCTCGGAAGTAAGTTCGCTAGTGTGGACGCGTCCAAGTTATTTATCCAACTAGATATCAACAGCCCCGATAAAATGTTTGAACTCTATATGTGTGGAGTGAACTGCACTAAAAAGACGTGGCTTTGAACGGCTCTGCAATGACATTTTCACTGCTAGTAACGTACGTACGATTATGTCAGTTCATAAATCCAAATAACAAAATATTTCAATAAACTTTCTGCGTTGTATTTGATTTAGGAGACATCATATGAATGATTTATGACTTCACATATACATCAGTTCCCAAATTCTGTGTGAAACGGGGAATCAGATGATATCTTGTACATTCCATTTCGGGTGGAAATCGTTTATATATATATACATATACTGCCACCGGGTGAACACCCAATTGCAGTAAAATAATAATAATATATAATTTTCCTGAGTTTTGTAGGCGATCCATAATGCTCAGAATTTACTACTGTAATTCATTGATGGATAAGCCCTGAACACACCATGTGAAGGTTTCTCTTTGGCGTCTTTAGTGTTTGTAGCTAATTTAATCGCGTTTTCAAAGAGCTTCAAATGTACATTTTTCCCACAAGACTTGCATGAGTTCTATGTGTTCTTTGCATATTGGACATCTAGATACTAGAGAGAAGGCACTTACATTGAAAATGAGATGCTAATGTGAAACCGGCCACTCTTCACTGTAGGTCTATCTATTTTACGTGAAGCATTATCAGAAAAAAATACTTTTGGGGCACCATATCACATATGACGTATTCATGCGCCAATGCATGTATGCATTCATGCACTGCCTATAAGCCTGCATACATATTTGACCAACACATTGCCAGGCAACAGTTCCATAAAAATGGATCAACATAAATCAACAGATGAGGCTGTGTTTTCTATGTCGTCCGCGACAAGCAGCGGCGGAACAACGGTGTTATGCAACCCGTTTCTAAGCAACGGCTCGGTGAACAAACCCGCGTGAGGAGTGACTTCAGCAACAATAGAGACCGTGTTTTCCGTGGGGTTTGTGCAGAGTGCTTATGAGAGAAGTCTATGGAATGACAAGAGTTAATTTAAGGGCTGTTACGAGTCAGTCGTAAGCTGAAGGAAACAGTCCAGGAGGGTTCAGCAGTTGAGGTCACAAGGACTAGAATGGAGAATGTCCTTAGTGAATCGTGAAGGTTAGTTGAGTATAGATTAAGAGAGAGGAGTCCAGAGTGATTGAAAACGAAATATAACAAGAAGAATTCGTAGTGATTTGAAGAGAGAGTTTCTGTGTTGAGATCCGCTGCCAGGAGACGGCTAATGAAGACTGAGAATCCTAGTGCGTGAGCAACGGTGAACTGTAAATTGTGTAAATCAGAGATAGCGCTGTATTAACTGTAATTAGGAGATACTGTAACCGAAGTGCTAATAAATTAAATCATCCGAAATAGAACCCTTTATTTTCGTCACGTGTACCATCCAACACGTGACACTAAGCTTTACAATAACAATGCTTTGATGTGAAGTGAGCTACTGATTGAACTGTGCCATTACGTGTAAAACGTGGAGAAAAATTGAATTACACCTACTATAAAGCACTATAATTAGAGTCGATTGATGTATTACTGATCTGACTATCAAGAAACAGAACAGTAATTGCAATTTAGATTGGAGTTCACACCAATATTGCGTCAAGCAACTGAAATAGGATGAGCTGTTGCAATTTCTGAACACATTTTGTGTGTGCAATTTAAACTGGCAGTTGCCGAGGTCGCTAATTTTTAATTGTTATTTCGTATGTCAGAGGTGAGCACAGCATGGCGTCAAAGCCTACAGGGAATTTTCGAAACATCAACGATAAGACGCACGTTTTAGTAACGGTATATGAAAAGTGACTTAATATCTTGCAGAAACAGAGCAGTGAGACGCCAGTTGTCGTTCAGGTAATCTAGATATTCTTTTATGGATCCCAAAGTTTCAGTAGTTCTCAAGTGAAATCGCTGGTTCCATAAATTTCTTGAGCCAAATAAGTCCACATCACATTCTTACAATCCTGTCTCTATACGACAGCTTTTAGTGTGTTCCGAGTTTTTCACGAAAACAAAATATTCTCAGCTTACTGTTGTCAAGCATCTACTGTTACGTGTTGGGTCTTGTTTACGGAGCCGTTGCCTGGTAATACTCTCATCAATTCCGTTATAATATTATGATTCAATCCTACTTCCTAGTTATAAGGCATGTATTAGTTTTCTCTGCTTTATCTCGCAGAACAACCTCCTAAGCAACATATAATAGATTATGTGTTTTCTTTATTATTGTTTACTTATACTGCAAGTGGATTTTTTCGGTGGCAGTGGTACTACAATAAGACACAACACACAAATAACCCCATCACTCAAAATAACACACCACACTCAAACAAAACACAGCACACAAAACTACACAAACAACAAAAGACACACTAGTACACAGTAAATACAATGAAAATACACTTATAACGATAACAAATACAGTTACAACTACAATAGTGTAAATTAATATTAATAAAAAAATAAGTATAATACACAAAACAGTAATAGTAGTAAGAGTATGAGTATTTTCTTCAACAAATCGATATCATCTTCCTGAGGCAAAAATGCGTCCTATTCAATTCCTATTCTTCTCAATTTTCGTCAATCGATGCAAAATCTTCTTGTCGCAAGCAGTTCTGAATAGTATATCAGACAAAATGTTACTTAAAGGATTGGTCCTATATGACTTTCGTTGAAATATAAGCCCACATATTTGAGCTGGTTACTTTGATATACAAATCGAACATTTTGGCCGCGCTGCCAACGAAAGAAATGACTTCACCAGCTGGAAAACTAGGATCGTGAGTTCGAACAGAATTGTGGATATATTTCTGCACTTTCTCTGCTTTTTATTGTCTTGTGTAGGTAGCATTATTGCGATGGACTGGTCCGCCGTCTCAAGAAGTCCTACTATATTTTTCAGAGTAAATTTGAAAAGGAAACAGGTCAGAGGACCTAATCCATCAAAAGAAGAAAAAGTTTGTTGTAAGAAGTTCTTTATGTGTAATGGGTTAAGTCGGGTTCACATTGCTCTGAATAGGATCCAGTAGAGGGTTCATGTAAAAGCGTTAATGAACTTTTGATTTCCCTGAAAAGGACGAGGAATTACTTGAGTAGCTGAGAGACTTAGAGCTCTTAAAGAAAACTCTACACCATAATGTAAATAGATCCCTAGAGAAATGATCAGCTGGGAGATCGAATGAACATGCAAACGGGAGGATGAGACTGAAATAGATACTAAGTAAATATTTTGGTGCGCCAAATAAATTAAACTGACTCAGAACAGAGTTCAAACTGGGGTCACTTCTTCAGCTTCCGCTGTCCGCTGTTTGTTGGTTAGCACTCCACAGCTGAACACTGAACCATCTAACTGTCTTCTCAGTTCTCTTACGCCCGAATGACTTATGACTCACTAAGGACGAATGACTCCCGAATCAAAGTCAAAGTCAAACTTACTTTAAGACTGGCAGTTTACCGCCAATCAGTTCTTGTTAGTGTCAGGCCACTTGAGGATCACGACCAGAGATTTTTTCCAGCTGAACTCTTTGGGTAATAGCCCTTATGTAACATCCTATCTGACGAGAATATGGGTTTGTCTCCTAAAAATACGCTTGGCCTTTCGTCAAATGTATATTTCATGCATATAATATGTTGAAATTTCTTATTTGCACTACACATTATCTCTAGCGGTTCCTCTATCATGCTGTGTTTATTCGTTGCTGCGCATACGTGCCTAGCGAGCCGTTGTCTAGCAATTGACGTCTCTGCAGTGCTTCTTTGATTACACAATTTCGGCAACCAGGCGTCGTATTACAATATTTAGATGATGTTCAGTCTTTAAGGTGATATGCAATGGAATACGACCCGCTATATTTAGTTAGTAGTTTGGTTAGATAGTTCCTTAGTTACGTGGTAAGTTGCATGCATTGGTGAACGGGTGGTAAGGCAGATACTTAGATACTTAGATGGATAAATGTAGGGATTGACGGATAACTAACGAGAGAGTAGATAGGACATTTGAACTCTACACGATTATGGGAAATGGTGATTGAGTCGGGTGCAATCATTCAGTTTTATGGAAACATAAAGAAATTTAACGGGTAAATGCTAATAGTAAACATGAGACAGGGCTTAGAGAGGGCGAAAGTATGAGCTATAGTTTTGGAACGGATGAGCTCCGGTGATCTAAAGAGAAGTTTTGATATTAGACGGAATTTAGATCTATCAGTTACTACGATTGTGAGGAGGCTAAACAGCTATGAAAGTGAAAACAATGGTTGGAAAAGCGTAAAGATTTATGATGGGATACTGCCATTAAGTAACTAACCGAGAAATGATTAACAATAGGAACCCCGGCATAATAAATATATTCTCAGAATTTCTAGATGAAATTGCTTAAAGTATACAAAATCAAGAAGTTTACATCATGACTTGGTTTTGCTATTTTTCAGCGTTACCAGATACTGACCAATGTCAATTTCAACACAGAAATAGGTTACCAACGTGCAGGGGCTTCACCAAATGATGCTGCCTTCGAAAATGTGGTTAATATTACAATAAATTTATCGTAAAAGTTGTCCCTGTGCTTAACTAATTAAGCACAACGCCATGAAGACGTATGATGGAATGGTTGTATGGGGCCATGTATTCTTGATCTCAGCACTTGCTGGGGATAACTGGTCAGCTTCACGCCCCGCCCACTTTACCTCCTGGAAAAGAGCCCCTGCTACCCATTGGATAGGAGATTGAGTGGGCCCCAAAAGAGGTCTGGGTGACGTGGAGAGGAGAAAATCTTGCCCCTACCTGGACTCGAACTCAACCACTCGACCGTCCAGCCCGTAGCCAGCAGGTATATCGACTGCGCTATCCCGGCACACACATCGCTTTAGCGTATCATATCAAATCATATCATGTGTCATTTCATATACAAAATCCCTGTCAGTGTTTGGCATTAACATCTGATGATAAACGCGGATGTTTACATTTGCTTGAGCCCCAGTGTGTAGAGCATTGAATTCAGTATATCCAAAGCAGGTTATCACAGGTATGCCATCTCTTTCAAAGTGAGTGACGTACTTATCTTATTGAATGCAGCATGTCTTCCGTCGCTAATATTATGGAACTTTCAAAATATATACCCGGTTCTTTGCCAGTTCAAAATGTGCCAGAGCGATGCGATTCCATATCACCAATAATTGCCCTTTTGTTCTAGCTTATACAAATGGGCAGTACAGGAGAAGAGAGAAGGAGTATAATTAAATGGCCCTAAATAAGGTTCTTGTAATGCTAATGATTGAATGAATATAAAATTCCGTTACAGAGAAAACATAAGATGTAAGATTTGAGGCTTTCACGGCGGTGACTATGAAGAAAGCAGTCTTCTGGGATTTGGCACCGTGCATAAATGGTGTTAACCGACGTTTCGGAGGAACGTTCCTCCGAAACGTCAGTTAACATAATTTCTACACGGCGCCACATCCCAGAAGACGGGTTTCTTCATAGTCACAGCCGTGAAAACCTCAAATCTTACAAAACTAAATATGTTATCTTGAGGAAAGACGAAAATCTTTTAACCACAACAATATGTAAGAGACCATTTGTAAATATTTAAAAATTTGAGAGTAAGAATGCAATAATAATTAAAATAATTGTGATTAAAGTTTCACACGGCGATGAGTTTCAAGATTAAAATTATCTGGAATGTGACGCATTGCAATTTGACATACGGTGTCAAAGTTTTGGAGTAATCTGCTTTTCTTCCCAGAAGACAACTGCAGCAGATTCCTCAGAAACTTCCGTGCCATCGCTCGAACTACAAGGAGCCATATCCCAGAAGAACGTAGTCTTCATACAAATGAGATTCATACTGAAATTAAAAGCAGAAATTCCGTAAATGACGTTGGTTATTCACTTAAAGAATATTAATATCCATTTTTTCTGAGACACTGAAGATAGAGACGCATAACAAAACATTCGGCCAGTTGCTGTGCCCTGTCACACCAACAGAAAAACATAAATTTCAATTGTCCAGGGGAAAAAATATTCAAAAGAATACTTGTATTTTACTCGTATGAAGAAAGTGAGAAATGTAAGATATTTCATAAAATTTTCGAAATATGAAGTAGGAACATTAATCACTTGACATCAGCATTCAGGCTGTTGGGTTTAAGAAAATAGCCACGGGCCTGTAAAAATGTTCTCTAAAGGGAGACTCTAGTTGAAGAGAAGGAGAATAAAGTAACCTTTGACGAAGGGAGCTTTAGGTTTGCAGTGGGACTCAAGCAGGCTAAATTACAGTTTGTGCAGGACTGAAAGCAAACGAACGCCGATAAATACAAGAATCAAAGGCTCTGAATCATGCTGTACTCTCTGGCACGTATGTAGAGTCGCCATCTGACAGAATGAAAACAAATTTAATCAAAGAAATCAGATATCTATATTGATTGCATTGCAAAATATTTAAGAAAATTTGCCGACCTCCTCTCAGTACGCAAAAAAAAAAAAGGACTGGGAAATATTTCAATCCTTTCAGTCTGAATTTATATGATGTTTGATAAGAGCAGTTAAAGGAATATTCTCTACTGCTTTCAAACAGTAAGCTAATAGTTCTGTGGCTTTTCAATGATAGAAATATTTGTTAAGTGTGCTAACAGAAATTTTGTGCAAATATCTATAACAAATGCTGTTGAAGAAGAGAATCCCCCTACTGCTGTCTTTACCTGTGATTGCTTTGCATTCTAATATGTATGTAAACCACATTTTTATGGATGTAGTATATGCAAGTCACTAAAAGACACTATTTTTATGCGTCGCTCTCATAATCCTAAATTTCTGATTCCATTCAGTTAAACCACACTGTTTACTTACTCATACTCGCTCATGGAGCTGAGCCCTTCTGGAGAAGCAAACAATTCTGCAGCTACTCAAGAATTTCCCAGCATTTTACGGAACCCGAAGGTTCATTACCGTGTTCACAAGAGCCCTCCCCTGGTCCCTATCCTGAGCCAGATCAATCCAATCCATATCATCCCATCCTATCTCTCTAAGATCCATTTTAATATTGTCCACCCACCTACGCCTTGGTCTTCCCTGTGGTCTCTTTCCTTCTGGCTTTCCCACCAATATCCTATATATACTAGTTATGAAGCTCCTCATTATGAAGTTTCCTGCAACCTCCTATCATTTCATCTCCTTTTGGTCCAAACATTCTCCTCAATACCCAGAGGAGCTACGAATTTATTGAATAGGCAGTCGCGGACAGCCGACAAGGGGTAATCCTCCAGCTTGGGGGTTGGGTGTGGGGCTAACAACTCCGCGTCTTAAAAATAATTCTGTTATTAAAATGAACAGAAAGCCTCGGACCTGGACGGATCCTCTGGATAAACGACCTAAACTAAAGAAAATGGATATGAGATTCGGCACTTGGAACGTCAGAAGTTTGTATAGGGCAGGTTCGCTCAGGGCAGTGGAAGATGAAATCTTAAAATATAAGATAGATTTAGCGGGGGTACAGGAGGTCAGATGGGACGGAGGTGGTATCGAACCAGCAGGAGACTATACATTTTTCTATGGAAAGGAGAATGAAACCACACTGTTATCCATCAAAATTTAGTGCAACTGAAATTTCAGCAGAAACTATTCTGTAACTCCTTGACTCCAGAGAGAGGAATTTTCCTGTCTGTAAAATTCCCCCATTGGCAAGTTTCTTCGGAGAACATAAGAAATACTTTCGTCCGATTAACCAATAACTCGTCAGAAATTCGACTCCGGTACTTTCTGAACACTCATACAGAATCTGACCTGAGGTTTCAAAGTGGATGGTTATGAAGAGTGAGTGAGAACTTGTATTGTACTTCTGCCTTGAATATGAAGGCAGTAACTTTCTCCGCAACGTCGGTAAACCTGTCAGAATGCACGGCATCACTTCCCAAAAGATGGTACTTCCCTCAAGTCTGGAGAGTTTCCGACACAACATGTCCGATCTCTATGCAATTTGCGCAAAAGAAAAATGATAAAGAATTCCAATTTGTTGCGGTACGTGAAGCCGACGTGCCGATCACAGAGGCCTTCGCCTTCTTCGCCCCTTCGAACACGGAGATCGTGGGTTCGACTCCCAATGAAGGCATGGATGTGTATCTGTGTTCGTTTTGTGTTTGTGTTGTCCTGTATAGGTAACGAGCTTGCGAAATGCTGATCCCCGATCCAAGGAGTCCTATTGACTGCTACAAGATTAAGAAACTGAAGTTAAGAGAAGCGTTTTACGGAACAATAAGAATGAAGACACTAGACAGAAAGCCGACGTAGTCTGACAGATTTCTCCATATGATAATGTGGTGAGGCAGAAGATAACGAAAACAAATGTCTCGTTTGTGGGTTTGATCCATGAGTCTCTCGGGCTCCTTGTGGACAAGCAAGGGGGTCAACTAGGTTCTTCCCCCTAAGATTACATAAAGGAACGTTCCCATGGTAGCGCTGTGTCATGTTGCCCGTGCTGTGCACTGGAATAGGAAGTGTCCAATGTTTTCTTCCCCGACATCACAAATGGCTGTGTTAGGTGTGGAACAATTTACTTTCTCTCTTTATCGCTTCGCATCTTGAATTTCTTCAATATAAAGTCTTCAATTTAAAACTTTACACACCGAGAAAAGAAATTGTAGAGGTTATCTGAAAGCTCTTTCCTCTGTGTTAGATAATAAAGAATTGTATTCAGTTTTTGAAAGATTAATTATTATTACAATGTATAATTAACGCAACGTAAAGTGAAATGTTCCTTCGTGTCACTTGTCTTCACCGCTACGTTTTATAGCCTGTAAAGATTATCAGCTTTTTCTTGAGCTAGACACTGAAATTGGATGTCATCCCATTGTTTTAATAAAACCATTTTCACAATTCAGTGCATCGCGTAACACCAAATCGTAGATAGAAGAATTAAGGAAGTTCTGTGTCTGTGTTCACGCGGTTGAAATATAATTTCTGTAAACTTACTTGATTTAAAACAACTCACATTTATTTGTTACTTGATGTTGGCATATAAGGATCAACAATGACTACCGTGGTCGCGCGATGTAACGCATGAAATACCTTCGCTCGCTCGGAAGCCGGGATCGTGGGTTCGAATCCCCCACAAGGCATGGATGTTTGGTGTGTGTATGCGTTTATTCTGTGTTTGTGTTGTCCTGTGTTTAGGTAGCGGCCTTAAGACGGGCTGATAACTCGTCCAAGGAGTCCTACCGTCATGATTAACTATCTGGGCAGAGCGAGAAGTCTTGTCTGTAAATAACAATATTTTCTTCCCTGCATATTACTCTTTATTAGTGGAAATGAAATGAAGCATCGCATTTCAGACTCAAAAACTGATTATTTACGGTTTTCCAGTGACGTAAATTATAAAGTATCACAGAAGTAAAACAAATTCTCTGTCAGTAGCTGCACTGATACGGAAGCATCAGGCTTCGATGTTATATTCCATATTCTCTCGAATCATCCCCGGAGAAGGCTTTGTTGCATTTCGTCGGAGTGAAAACTTCAGATTTTATCATGCAACTAAATATCTCTCTGTTAGCAATATGGGACGTTTCAGCATGGTTAATGTCAAAGACCATGACATGATCATCGATAAATTACAAGTCTGAAAAAAAGAAAAGCACCCATCGACGTACTTGGGTCTAAGAGAAATGGGAAATTAATGTATTTCTCAAACAGAAACTTGATGTTGTTAGTTTAATACGTAAATCGATGAAGTTATGATAGGCTAGACACGTGGTTAGGAAAGGTGAAATTTAGTAGGGAAACTTAATTCGAATATAGCCATTTTGACATTTCAGAAGGAAAAGATGATGGTAAAGATTTCCATTTGCTTAACTAATTAAGCACTACGCCATGAAGGCGTATGAGAGAGTGGATGTATAGATTTTCTTGACCCCGGCACTAGCTGGTAATGAATGGCCAGCTTCGCGCTCCAGCCGCTTTACCCTTGGAAAAAGAGCCCCCGTTACCCATTGCATAGGGGGCTACGTGGGCCCCATAGTCGGTCTGGACGAAATGAAGTGAACATTCTTGACCCTACCGGGACTCGAACTCCGACCTTTTGGTCGTACAGCACGTAGCCATTCAGTATACCGACTGCACTATCAAGGCTCAACATTATTGAAACACATTGTGAGAATGAGAAGTGCATGTAAGTGCCTGAAGTACCATTTGTCTCGTCGATAAGTTTGATATTAAGAGTGTTTAAAGTTCAGGTTATCAGATATTTGCACCAAGTCGTTTGCTTTCGAGTTAATATTTCATTTGTTTATGTACTTTCGTTACGTTTAGTTAGGTGCCATTTCTTTAGCTCTACTTTCCTTCTTACTCGGGGTCGAAGTTGTACTTTTCACATGTCGTCATCCGACATGTGATAATGTTTACAGAACAAATTCTGAAACAATTTTTAGTAAGTAAGATTTGAGGTCTTCACGGCTGTGACTATGAAGAAAGCAGTCTTCTGGGATTTGGCACCGTGTATATGTGGTGTTAACCGACGTTTCGGAGGAACGTATCGCCTCCATCTTCAGGGTAGAAAGAAAAATAAGAAAATCCGCAAGCGAAGAGACAGTGAGAACCGGTGCAAGCAGTCTGAAGATGGAGGCGATACGTTCCTCCGAAACGTCGGTTAACACTACATATACACGGTGCCAAATCCCAGAAGACTGCTTTCTTCAATTTTTAGTAACATTCAAATTTCCCGTCCTATGAATCATTTTGACTGTTAACTACCATACATGCCGTTCTGTAAGTGAAAGTGTACATGTAGGCATTTTTGTGATGACAGTGACAAATTGATAGTTACATAAAAATAACAGACGATTATGTATATTTTCGGTAATAATTTTGCCGATCATTATCAACAGTGATTGATTCGTCTCTTTGTGTGATGTGTGTTATTTGTGTGTTGTGTCTTATTGTAATACCACTGCCACAGGGTAAAAACCCATTTGCAGTTAAAATAAGTGAATGATAAGAATAATAATTAGGAGAGGAAGCAGGAGATAAATTACAAGCACATTTCGACCTAAGAAGAAATGAAAATTGTTGCATCACTCAGAAGGGTTTTCGAAAAGAGCTTGGTCACGTGTCCTATATTAACAACACGGAGGCACAACACGGCTAATGTGATAACAATTATGTAAGTAAAGGTGAAGTTGTTCCTGAGTTTAACTAATTAAGCACTACGCCCTGAAGGTGTAAGGGGAAGTGGACGTATGGATCCACATTTTCTTGACCTCGGCACTAGCTTGAGGTAAGTGGTCAGCTTCACTCCCCAACCGCTTCACCCTCGGCGAACGAGCCCCCAGTGCCCATTTGATAGGAGGTTAGGTGGACTACAGAGCTGGTCTGGACGACGTGGAGAAGGGGAAATTCTTGACCCTACCGGGACTCGAACTCCGACTCCTCGGTCGTCCAGCCCGTAGCCAGTCGCTATACCGACTACGCTTATCTGGATCCTAACAATTGTACAAGTAATGAAATTAAGACAAGATTGAATTGTTAAACGGGCTAATGTCATGCTCACAAGCTTGGACGTAGGTGACAGGCTGAACAGTACTGAGAACCCATATCCCGTCTACGTGTGGCCGAATTGTGACTTTGTTTCTTGTTCACTGTGCTCTCAAGTAAACTAATTGGTGTGAAAGAATAGCGTGGAGCTACTTCTACACGTCTTCATCGTCGATTCTAATTGGTTAAGGTCACTACAGCATTCTCTTCATTTCAGAGCCTAATTTTCTTTCACACTACTGAAATGTTTGTTCGAATATATGTTCTCTTCCTGAAAATAAAACAGGCTTTCTCTTAATGGTAACACCTCTCTTCGTGGCATTACTTACTTACTTACTTACTTACTTACTTACTTACTCATGGAGCTGAGCCCTTCTGGAGGAGCCGCCAATTCTGCAGCTACTCAAGAATCTCCCAGCATTTTATGGAACCCGAAAGTTCGTTACCGTGTTCACAAGAGCCCACCACTGGTCCTTATCCTGAGCCAGATCTATCCAATCCACACCATCCCATCCTATCTCTCTAAGATCCATTCTAATATTGTCCACCCACCTACGCCTTGGTCTTCCCTGTGGTCTCTTTCCTTCTGGCTTCCCCACCAATATGCTATACTCATTCCTCGTCTCTCCCATTCGTGCTACATGACCTGCCCCTCTCATCCTCCTTGACTTGATCATTCTAATTATACTTGGAGAAGAGTACAAGTTATGAAGCTCCTCATTATGCAGTTTTCTCCAATCTCCTGTCACTTCATCTCTCTTCGGTCCAAATATTCTCCTCAACACCCTGTTCTCAAACACCCTCAATCTATATTCCTCCCTTAATGTCAGAGACCAAGTTTCAAACCCACACAGAACTCTTCGCAGCATACATACACAAAATAAATTAATTTGTTGCTTCTTCCGCCGATACAGGCGCTGTGTTAGTGCTCAGTCTCTTTGGGGCTTCTTTCTGCTTCCTCACAGCTCCGTACTGTATACACATCACTTGCCTCCTTCTTCTTCATAAGCGCATTTTTTCTCTCCTTCGCTACACAGTACGTCTAGGTCATATAAAGAGTGATTCTAAACTTAACGCCCATGTATTTATCGTCCGTCAATATTGCAAAACTTGTTTATTCACTATTTAATTTTAATTTAGTTTAACATTATTCTAAATGATTCTAAATTACTGTCGAGGTTTCCTTGTACTATTATTTTCAAACGGGAGAAAACAAAAAGAGCTGCCTATGGAATATGAAAGTGTAACTTAAAATATTTGTTGGCAACGTTATACTCACTGCGTTGATATAATGAGTGGCTGATTTAATGTTCATGTCACGTAAGCAGTTTTATTTGGTTATTTTCGGTTTGAAATTTATAGGCAACAGAACCATAACAGTAATTTTGAATCATCCTGTATAATCTTAATATTTTCAGGTAGGACTGTTTGTTTTATTACTTATCCTTCGGCATTTCCAAATGTTTTCTGTTCTTCTGTACCTAGAGTGACAGACCTATAACTGAGTACAACATGACTCTTCTCTTATTGCACTGCTGTAAATATGTATTTGGAGTATTATTGATTTATCGGCCTATGATCGCTAGATCAGTTTTATATGTTTGCCATCGGCACTCGTGCTTGTGTCGAGTAGATCAGTCGAACATCGGAAAATACTAAAGCGTGTGCAAAACGCACACTTCGTGCAGTTCGATTCGAGTTCGTTACATCCGGTAGAACAAAAAGTCGACTAAAAGCCAAGCACATTTTTGCCCTTTAAAACCGTAGTGTCATTCCCTAATATCAATTGAAACCCGTATTTTTTTCTTATAATTTTCGTATCTAAGGCTATGAAGCTTTAGCATTTTTAAAAAACCATGATTACATAGGTTTGGTAGAGTGCGAACGTAGTAAATGTTTTTGGAATGGATACGACTTGTGCCTCGCTGAACACGTTCCTTCAGCTATCAGTACTTTAAACTTGTATTAGGCTTCGCCGATAAACTTTGTCAGTGCAGTGTGTAATTTTAGACCCATAAGTAGTTTAGAATATTAATTAGTGTTCTGCAGTTTTGAAGGACGTTGGTGATACTGTCGCATGTATTGTCTTGAGGTGGGTTAAATGAAGGTTTCCCTGGGTCCGTGCTCAGAACATTCATTACTGTCATTACGATAATTAATATGTACCTGTCATTCATTTCATAAAGTAGTATTACTTGTCTGAACTAGCCTTTAAGTCAGATTTGAGAGTTAGGGCTTCGTTTTCCTTGGTGATTTATTTATTTTTCGTTCATATAACGATGCTGTTCCAACTGCAACTTTGTAGGGAAGGAAATTAATTGTCACATGTAGGAGTGACTACCAACACGGTTTTGGGTTGTAGATTGGATTTATTGACCACTTTAACATACGACTCGTGACTATATTTAATTATAGCGCCATCACTGATTTCCACACTAAGACTTTTTAGTTTGCTGTGTCTTCACTAGTCGTTCCCTGGTAATGGCTTCTAACGGGCGATTCCACAACTGCACCTACCAAGTCTTCTCTTCACAGGCTCACGTACAACTGACTGACGACAACTCTCTTCTTACAACTCACTCTGTTGCCTAGTAACAGCTCTACATACTACAATATCATATTAATATTAGTAAATGGCGATTCTGTAATGATTTGGAAAGAGGCTATTGTACAGTGTTTCAGGAAAATATCCAGGCCTGGGAAAAGGTGAGGAGACTCACAGAGATATTTGCGTGATATCAGTTACCCAGCCGAGAATCTGATCGACTTCTTCTGCATATAAGTCTGGAGTGTTACGGAATTACAAACCTTCTCGATTTTATTGTGATCTCAATCCTTTCCTTTTTCAGTTAGTTCTAAAACATGAACCTATTTTAATTGTAACTCGTATTTCCGGTTAGTAAATATCTGTAAGTTGACTGTTAGAATTGTAAATATATTTTCAGATTTCAACTTCAATTTAAGGAATTCAAGATTACACCTTTAGGGATGTAACGTCGTGTAGTTTGGTAGATGGATATCTATGTTTCGGAGAAACCTGGTGCCTCCTTATTAAGAGCAGAAAATTAGTAACTCAGGAGTTTTTCAGAACAGATATTGACGATGGTTCATAACGAAATATGTCTTTTGCAACATGGAATTTGATAAAGATATAACGAAACGATTATTTATTTCATGTTTCATTTCACCTGACCGTTATCCGCTTTGGAGGAAAAATTTTCTTCATTCTCGTATACAGAATATAATTTCTCATAAATACTTGGTTTTGGGCTTGTCAATTCTCCGGTATTCTAAAAACTAAACAACACAACGTTTCAGAAACTTGAGCCGTTTCCATCCTCATATGATGGCTGAGACACCTACTCTACTGTGTCCCTTAGAAAGAGCTAACCTCAATCACTGGGTAACCTAAGTCTGCATGACTACAGCTATATAACTACCTGAGACCATGCTATGTCGAATGGAGATAACAGGAAACTACGCAATAAAAGCTGTGATAGAGCGTGCACAAACCTGGAACTAAAACAGAAATCGAGATGAAAAACTTATGCAACAATCCGAGCCAACAAACCAGTTCCACGAAGACCTAAGCATAGGATTAAATGGAAAATTTTCTCAAATAATTTTGTTCCTACCTCTAGTGTCATCTGTGGGGTAAAAACTGAACATGCGGGATTAAAACCTTACAGAAACCCACGAAGAGTCTGTCACAGCACATTCATATTCTCCGTGAATAGGTGACCTCTTTGTTGATAGGGGAAACCAAAGGGAGAAATGTCCGAACTGGGTTGACGGATCGGATTAATTAAGCATGACATGTGGGCCTATTCCTTGTGTTTCCTGTACCTGCTGCTCCTTTCAGTTTTCGAAATCCTGACTTAATCCCAGCCTACCCTACGACCCTCTTCATAATCATCGTGGGCTAATTTTGATTTTTTTAAAAGACTTTGTTTGAGATTGTGCCTATGTTCACTGAGCCGCACGGCTTGATATCTGTCTGTTTCTCCATTTTACCTTCTGCCACATTGACATTCAGCGCTGTAAGCATAAATACCAGGTACCAACTGACGCATTAGTGACATATGATGCTGTCCACTGTGTAGGTATGGCAAATTCAAGCTTTACGGAGTTCATTGAATTTACATCGTACCCGTCTGATGTTCCATGAAATGACACTGAACAATTTGTAACGTTATTTAATTTCAATCAGGTCAAAATTAGCATCGATTTATTGGGCAAAGTGCTCATCTCTGATGAAAATACTTGAATTAACACACTGAAATTGTTTACTCAGTTCAATTGGTGTTATATTTAAAAATTAACATTGTTCATTTGATGACATCGTTCAACACAATTCGTTAGATTCTTTCATTTTCAAATCTCTGTTTACATAATTGAAATTCAAGAATCTTGTGTTTATATTGCGTTTGGCTCTATCTATTAGTAATACAAATTAAAAGCAAATTCAATGTAACAAATTTTCCAAATTTCGTAAGTTTTAATTTGTTCGTACATTATTCTCCTACGTCGACTACTACGCAGTACTATAGTTAGCAATTTAATTAAAATTTCACCTTGACATATTGCAGCCCCTTTTACCCAGTTCACATTGGTTTCAGGCTACGTATGTATGAGGAAACTTCCGGGCAGTGACTACAGTTCCAGCTTGTTGGATAATCTGTCGCCGCCATATGAGACAAGGTGAGTCGTCTCCTTGGATTATATACGTGTATACGTGAGGGTAAGGGTCCACCATCAAATGTCTTGTGTTACAAACTTTCCGCAAAAAGAGAACACGGATATATGGATATGACTCAATCGACATTACAGAAATTGAGAATTGGCAGTGATAGCGAGTATGTTCCGAATATAAGAATGCCGGGATTTTTCAGAATTTCGGATACAGAACTTTCAAATCAATAACTGTATACATACTACAAATTCATGGAAGTGTATAGTCTCGGAATGTTGAAGTAATACAAATTGTATACTCCCAGTGATGAAACAAATGATGCAATAGAAGGTAATAATATATATTTTTTTATTACTTCTTGCAATTTACAATCTACTCTACAAGGGAGCAATAAGTAAATATGTTGTAAGAAATCACTTGTGCGGAGTGATCATCCAGTGATGATTCTCCTATGTAGTATACTAGGCATTATGTTGTTGAGTATGGCTACCCTTCTTCAACACTGTGTTCTTTTAAGTCTGAGGGCCATTGTCGTTTTAGTCTTCGTCTGATGTTTAATGGGTTGCTTAGTTCAGTTACGCAACTGTTTTCGTGTCCCATTAGTCGGTTGTGGTATATGATAGAATATCTTTTGATTTCTTCTGTGACGAATGGGATTTGAAGATCATTGTGTAATGTGAAGTTCGAGACATACCATGGGGCGTTGGTTATGGAGCGCAGTGCATTTGATTGGAGTCTTTGAATTATTTTGGTGTTCGAATGCTTAACACACCCCCACAGTTGAACTGCGTACGTCCAAATCGGTTTCAGTATGCATTTGTAAATTAAAGTCTTGTTTTCTAGGCTGAGTTTGGATTTTCGTCCTAAGAGCCATGACATTTGTCATACTTTTAGTTTAGATGTTGGCGTTTTGTCTTGATGTGCTTCTGCCAAGTTAGCTTCTGGTCTAGGTATAGGCCGAGGTATTTTACTTCTGTCTGTTTTGGGATTTGGAAATTATTGATTGTGACTGGTGGACAGTGTGTGCGCTTTGTTGTGAATGTTATCTGCGAAGATTTTGTTTGGTTTATCCTGATTTTCCATTTTTTGAACCATTCTTGTAGCAGGTCCAGATGGTGTTGAAGAAATTGCGATGCCAGTGCCGTGTCATGGTCTGTTGCTAGGAGAGCAGTATCATCTGCAAAAGTTGCTATTGTGGTGTTGTTGGTTGTTGGCAAATCTGCAGTGTATATTAGATATAACAAAGGCCCAAGCACACTCCCTTGTGGTACTCCGGATTTTGCTAGTTTGTAGCTAGAATAGGCATTGTTGTATTTTACTTGGAAATACCTTTCTGAGATGTATGATTTTAACAGTAGATAGTATGGACTTGGCAATTTGTTCTTGATTTTGTGTAGTAATCCAGTATGCCAGACTTTATCAAAAGCCTGGGCAACATCTAAAAATGCTGCAGTGCAATATTGTTTCTCTTCTATACTTGTGGCAATTTTGTTGATTATTCTGTGAGTTTGGTGGATTCTAGAATGATGTTCTCTGAATCCAACTGACAGTCGCGTATAATATCGTGGATTTCTGTGTCGTGTTTAATTCTGCTCAGTAAAAGTTTTTCAAATATCTCTGAGGGAATAGGTAGCAGGCTAATGCGAAGATAAGAAGTCACTTCGTTAATTGGTTTTCCAGGCTTTGGTATCATAACAATTTGAGCAAATTTCCATATCGCTGGAAAGTAAGATAGCCTGAGCATGCTACTGAAGATTATTGTGAGTAGTACAATAATATAGAATGTCGTTTGGCTTTCATGGCGTGGCTAGAATTCTATTTCGTGAAATCTGGAAATGAATGCCAAGATCTCAGAACAATTAACCAGTTATAGTATCTGTAGATAAACAGAGAAATAAATAAATAAATTCTTTGCCGTGGACTCTAATGTGATTGATTGATATGGCGTTTTTAGAATTACTCATAAGTCAATGATTATTCTCGAATGCAGAGGTGAAAATAATTCATTTTCTTCGTTTTATTCAATTTCTCTACGATAGGAACTTTATAACTTACACGGCATTTCGATATGCATGAATATTCGTACTGAACTACGCATATTCAAAATATTGCGAGGTGGCAGTGTGTATATGATTTGTTATAAAGTTTAGTCTTGTCCCTATTTTTCAGTAAGCAGTTAAAGAGAAAGCTTCCTCCCCGAAGAACAGTTTTTACCAGAGTAGAACTTACCGGCCAGACAACTGTGATATAAGGGAGCGTGCAATAAATTTCAGGGCTGTTAGCACGCTGCATGTATTTGGCATGTAGTGGCGGAAGTATACATTGCAGCGTTTAATTCTTTTTATTTTTACTCAAGACGATAAGACAGCAGGGCAGTTTTGAGTGGAGTTTCTCTTGTTGCAAAAGTAGTTCCCAGTTTCAGAATTCATCATTTGTTTCTCCACAGATTAAACGTAATATCAGGTCGGACAAACAAATGACCGGACTGGCTTCTTGTGCATCAATTGGTAATAGAAATGAACTGGTTCATATTGGATATTGTGGCTACACGACTCAGAAACTCCACGAAGTTCTAGGAATCGGTTCTTTTTGTGGTCGCAACAAGTGTTTTATTATGTAAGATTTGAGGCTTTCACGGCGGTGACTATCAAGAAAGCAGTCTTCTGAGATTTGGCACTGTGTATATGTGGTGTTAACCGACGTTTCGGAGGAACGTATCGTCTCCATCTTCAGGGTAGATGGAAAAATATAAGAAATCCGCAAGCGAAGAGACCGTGAGAACCGGTGAAAGCAGACCAGTCTGCTTCTACCCTGAAAATGGAGGCGATACGTTCCTCCGAAACGTCGGTTAACACCACATATACATGGTGCCAAATCCCAGAAGACTGCTTTCTTCAAGTGTTTTATTGACACTATATTTTTCTCTGTTTGTCAAAAACGGATATTTGCTAAAAATTGTCAGGAAATTTTTTGGAACCATTTGATCTTTCGGGTGAGGAAATGTGGATTGATGATGGGGCTTGTGTTTCCCACTACCAGTCAATAATAAAACGTAAATGTCACCAATTGAAAGTTCTTGACATAAAAAGGCTATATAAATCAAAGACAGAAACCATGATTGTCTCTCTTCTTTGAGAACAGTTGTTCATTATGATTTCATTCCTCCACAACAAAGCCAACCAAGCATTCTACTTCCAAACTTTGGAAGGACTGCGTCAGAGCGCTCAGCCTAAGAGCCGGTTCAAGCCTAGTTTCAACGCTCTACAATAAAAACACAAATTACACGGTGAATGACGACAAACTTTATATCCCGTTAAGCACAGCTTTCAAATAGATCAATTCAAACAAATCACCCACATAAAAAGAAAATGCATAATTTTTAGATTTTCCTTATAACACAACACACCACGCATGTCGGATGTTGCAGACGACGGCTTTAATAAATTTTTGCTCGACTCGAATTACACGGAATCCATACTCAAAGCGAGCATTGGCAAGGAGGGACAAACACGTGTTTAATTATAGTGAATTTAAATATGTACCGTCGCGCAATATAAAAACTCAGGCCTAGGCGAAATGCTTTTTTTCCCACGCTATGAAATGGATTTTTTTATCTCCTCTTGCTCTCACATTGGAGCATAGGGTTGATTTCTAAGTTTCATGATCATTTTTACAGACAGTAGGACTCCATGGAGAGTGATCAACTCGTCGCAAGGCCTCTGCCTAAACACAGAACAACACAAACACAGAATAAACGCACACACACACCAAACATCCATGCCTTGTCTGGGATTCGAACCCACGATTCCGGCTTCAGAGTGAGCGAAGACAATACATACCTTAGACCACTCGGCTACCGTGACCGGAGTGGTATGGAATAGGAAACCGTAAATTCTTTGCTCACACGAAACAAAATATGTACAATTCCATATTCACTATTCACAGTAAAAAGTTATCGTAAGAAGTGCAGATGCCTACTTTCATTCAGATGATAAGGCTAGAGAGAAATATTAATTAAACAGATAAAATCTTGTGATGCTTTTTTTTGTACAATTTCTACTCGCACAAATGTCGACTGCATGAAAATTTCACAGATGTAAAATGAAAGGTTTGTATGGTCGCCATGCTTGGAACTGTTAACACAGAAGCATTCCGTTCACTATTTGTCTCTTATCGCTCATCGATAGAAATGTCTTATGTCCGTCTCCTGCGATATCGTTGCCATGTTTTCGTTAATGACGGTAAGAATGGGAAAGTAAAAAATTGGGAAATGTGAAAATCATAACAAAATTCATAAAAATGTAACAGTTGTTTCAGAAGTTATTAGACAGGACAGACACACGCACAGATGGATTTGATGGGTCCATACTGGAAGGCACAAGATATTTCTCATAACCAACCTACCGAATGGCCGTGACATAGCTCAAGCGGTTAGTCGCTGGCTTCCCAGCGCGGGGGCCCGGGTTCGATCCTGGGGTGTCAAGTGGGATTTGTGGTAGACAAAGTGGCGCTGGGGCGGGCTTTCTCCGAGTACTTCGGTTTCCTCTGCCAATTTTCATTCCCAAATTCTGCATCATCATATTCACCCGGTGCAGGTACAATAGGCCAATCAGTGGCCGCCGTGCCGAGTGGACCCAGTTGGACTCCACCCCCCACAGAGAAAACTAAAAGAAACTACCAAAACCACCCAAAAATAACGAAACTCCTCTTTTGATATAAATATACATCTTAATAAAAAGGATTGGAAATAGTACGGGTGGTCAGGAAATGTACAAGGTAAAAACAAAGTAGACTTGAAACGATTCTGACGATGGTGTATACTGTACTTCTTTTGGCTTCTTTTGGACTTCATCCATCGTCTGGTATGTAAAAGACAAAAGACCACAACGTTTCGGAGACCGTATCTGTCTCCGTCTTCAGGTGGGTAGGGAAGGATACACCTATTCAGTTGGGCCCGTTAGAAAGAGCTAATCTCAATCACTGGATTGAGACTAGCATGCATATCGGAGCAAATATGATTGGTTGTAAATTTTATTAGCGACTAATTAGAAAGTCCGTTGAAATTCTACGGAGAATTATTTTTTTCGTACCTTTAACTTTGTCCGCTTTTCATCTCGCTTTTGTCCCTTTCGATCTCCGTTCCTCATTAAAATTTAAGTGATATATTTATACTTATAGTGCTGTAGCTTCAAATGTAGTGCTTAACACATGTACAAGTATGTGAACATACTGCGGCGTGAGAACGTGACATATGCTCATAGTCAGATAGCACACGATCGCAAGCCGCGTGTTTGTAATCCACACATCATGTATGGTAAAAAATGTCGAAACATGTATGGAAGAACAAGATAATTTCATAAAGATATTAATTGTATTGTTTTGTGTAATTATTGTTAAGAGATTTTTTCATCAGTCAAGCCTGAATAGGAACTGTGAAAATGTTACCGTACACCTAACATTCCTTACAAAGCAAAGAAAACAGTTTAAAATCTACAGCTTGATGCGCCTTTCACTGTTCTCTTTAGAACTGACCGAGAATAAAATTGGAGAATCATAAAATGGAACGCCATGTCTATGTGTGACTATGGACGCTGTTGGCATTGGTGAATGGATTTATTAACCACATACAGCTAACTACAAATAATAATAATAACAACATTAACGCTATTTTCACAATTTACATTTCACTCAAGAGCACAGTCTACTGTTCTCAGCCCGTTATTAGACGTTTCCTGGCAACGGCTCCAACTATAGCTATTCGTCTTAGTCCGGCTCAAGTCCTCTCTTCATGTTCACCAATAGAGAACTGACCGAACGGTTCTTACAACTCGGCACTGATCATATAGAAAACAGAGCTCTTCTATTGTTGTAGAGACGTGTTTTCTGTCCCGTTGCGTAGCAATGATTGCTGTTTACAGAGTCACCGCTTAGCAACCTGCCTATACGCCACACCATTTTAAGCAGAAAGGATATAAAATATAGTTATTTAAATTAACTAAATTCCACGTTTCATGGGTTCATGTGATATGAGCTAAACACCTGTCAGAAGGGGATAACACTATGGCCTGTGAACAAATGTTATTTCTTTATTGCTTTAGAAGAAACGAGTAGCGTCACTGTGGGTACCCGTTGAAAAGTCTCTAGTACAAAATTTTTCCACAAGCTGCGGTTGTCACAAGGCGAGCACAGCCTGGTTTTCGAGATCATGCGTTTGACATATTTAGTCTCTGTACAGAAACACATTTCTTAACAGACTTGGGACATTTGAAGGCGTATTTCTACTGCCTGGGTAATACCCACAGCATCGAATGGTAGAATAACTATGAATAATGAATTGGAAAGCACATGGGAGGAAACTGCCGTGACCTCAAACTACTATTAAAAATTCAGCCTGGAGGAGCTGAGGAAAACAACAGAAATCGTGTCATGATAGCTGAATTCTAGATCACTAGGTCAATAGACCTCCATAAAGTGAATGATTGGACAGCAGCTTTCCGTGTAACTGTTATTACAATCTTCTTTTTCTGTATTTCTTATTGTCTTTCCCCATTCAGTATTTAAATGAATGTATGTACCGGCCCAAAATCGTCTTTCTAGTGTTTTCTTGGTCTTTCACTTACAGTTTGTATTGTAAGCTTCCAGTTGCATAATATCTCAGGACCTTGTCCCTACCTATTCAATTTCCATGGTTCTTGAATTCCTTCATACGTGCGTTTGTAATAATTTCTTAATCTATGTTACCTACCTTCACCTTTCTCGCATGTTTCAATGTTTTTCTACTGAATGTATATATATATAATGTAACTAAGAGGATTGAATCTCTCATTTTTTGCGCTTATACTCAGTTTTTAAGTTCACGGGTCATGGTATGTTGACCTTTAAGTTAAATGAACTTGTAAGAACGTGTTACGATTATTGTACAAACGAAATATCACACAGTTTGCACTAAATATTAATCTGCATTATCTATTAAACAGGCATATACACTTATTTTTCATGCTATTTCTTTTCAAATTTTAGAATCCGATAAGCAATCTGGAAACTTTCACTGTGCCTTTTACAACATCACTTCTACTGACTTGATTACTACGATCCCGGACATAGTGGTTAAGTAGCTGTCACTCTTGTTTGTTAGCCTAGGGGTTCGATTAACAAATCGAAGGTTTGCTACAGTGACTGCGATTTTCTGTGCATTCCCTCTGTCGTGAAATAAGACCTCGAGGCGTATTCTTGCGACGTCATTTGAATACTCAACGCCGTAACTACAGTCCAACGTAACTATAACACAAAGTGTTGAACAAGTCGTTTCACAGTCGGTCCTTTCGTGTTAACAACTCTCACTAGAATGTAGAACTGTCGATCTCTCTGTGCTTGCTAACCACTGGCTTCTGTCAACAGACAGAGTTACTTTACGACTGGCGGTTTAACCGCCAATCAGTTCGTCTTGGCGTCAGACCCCTTGAGGCCCCCGACAAGAGATTCTTTTCCCCCAATTGAAATCTTGCGGTAATACCTGTAGTCCTTATGTTCTATCAACACCGAGTCACAGTCAACGTCACATTGCTACTGACGGTCAGTCAGTCAGTAAGTCTTGGTGTCGAGCCCCATCTGGGACTCATGACCGTATATTTATTACGGTTTGACAGTCACGGTCTTGTTTCGTGGGGTGCCCTCTCTGACGAAAGGACGGGTCTGTCTTTTTTACATGCTGTTGGCCCTTGCCAGCGCAGTCTTTCTCGTGTCCGAGTCCCTTGGGACTCGCTACCATATTTTACTGTCTCAGATTTGAGACTTCCCTTTTCGTCGCCTCCTACGACTCGCAGGGTCACGGTGGAGGTATTCGACCCCGCCTCCACACGGGGTTCTGTCAACACCACTCAATGTATCTTCTTATATAACGCAGAGTAGGGCCTATAGAAAACATATAACTGTCCGTATTTTTGCAAGCTTTGCCTAGCACCGGCTATTTATTTAACCGTTGCTAGGCAGCGAATATTTTCTTGCGTGCGATTGGCTAGCACATGTCACATATTGTTGTAGAACTTACATAGACTGTCTACTCCCCGTTGCTAAGCAATGGTACCTGAGCTGTCGCTATAACTTTTCCGGAGTGACGTTGGTACTGCCCGGCAAATAACAACCAACTAGTAGAGCAAACGCACATGCAGTCATGGATCATTAGTCAAGGAATTAAAGGGGAAAGAAATCTCAATTCCTAACACAGTCCTTTCAGTGAAATTACGCCTAAAAATACTCCATAACTCTTTTTCCCCCTTTCGTGCTCATCATTCATGGCCATTCTTCAATTCTGAGCTATAAAGACGACAAAAAGGCATTGTACAAGTTAAGATTCGTATTACGGAACGGAATTTCAGCGTTTCAAAAGCCAGACGATATTCTCGCTATCAGTGGGAGCTGTCGTTCTATTCTCGCGTCTGATGAATGCTGGCTGCTCGACTGGAATTGAACTCACACCCACAAGATCTTGAAGTACTTTTGCATGCCAAAATCTAGGTCTCGTCTGCTTCGGGGCTTCTCTGACGTTATGAATAAATTAATTTTTGTTCCGTTCATATTATTTCTTTTTCTTTCTGAATGAAGCTTAGAATTTCTTCAGAAGTTTGGTATTTCCTTTCTGAAACGTCGTAACTTGTGTGTATGTGTGTGCTTGTGCGCGCGCATACGCGCATGAATTTAGAACATACTGTCTGTAGAAAGTAGTGTGAAATTCTGTGTACTACGGCGTCCGACCTAGGAGAATACTACTGCTATTATGGTAATAGAACTGGCGCGTTGAAAGGAATAGTACAGGCATTGTACTTGTGGACCAGATACGGTACTCTGCGACTGTCTACAATTTTGTGAATTTCGGAGACTGGAGAAGACCATGTTGGAAGCGCAACTTATGGCAGTTCCTTGGCCCCTTCTCTGCTACAGCCATGCGTTGAAAGTCGCTTTGTAACAGCTTGCATGTTTCCGCTACGTCCGTGGTTGTAGAATACACCTGCGCTTGCCTTTATCCTTACCGCTTTCTATTCCGTAGGTGCTGAGGTTGAGGCTGAAGCACTTGCTTGGACGTTAATAGTCACTGGACTTTGGTGACTACAAGTTTGTAGGATGCCTTCGTGTAAGGATAGACCGCAAGATGACCAGCTCAGGAACGGGTGTGGTAAAGCAGGACACCTATCTCTGGTTCTTAACAGGTCCTTGCCAGGAGGAACACTCTGGCTGTGCGCTCACACACACCATGATAACAATGATTGGCACTGACGGTGATATGAATCCTCCTACAAGCAAAATTGGAAGTTGTGTGTGGGCGTGTGTATGTAATATTTTCATTGCATACGACACACTCGAAAGACTTCTTACTTTTAATTTCAGTAGGGAGGGCCTCTCCTTTTGGCAGGGGTACGACTATTTTTTGAAGTGAAGCTAAGACTGCGGAATATTTATATAGAAAAAACTGAATTAATTATAATTATCAAAATTCCGTTAAATTTGTAATATCTTATAAACATTAATTCATGGAAACATGAAATGTGTTCAATTTAAAAATGGAAAACTGAAACAGCTTTTCTTTGCACACATAGACACAGAGTTGAGCGGAGGCGTCATGAAATCGTTGCTAAGCTGAGGAGATGTTACAAGCAGGTAACACATACCATTTGCTATGCCTGAAATATTATTTTGATCACCTTTATAATATAAGTCTACTTTAAAAAAATACACTATTGCCAACACCTTTACATCAAAAATTGATTTCAGACACTATCTCGATTGTTGTGAAGATTTTTCAAAGAAAATTTCCAGTCTCTCAATCAGAGTAAATTTTTCTTTGCTAAATCTGTGTAAAATACAAAGTTAGAATCGTGTTGACATTTTCTGCATTAGATTTCATCAATCTGTGATATATTTGAAATCGCTGGCTGAAGATTCCAAATGCGTTGTACCTACTACACTTCCATCTGGCGATAACCGATAGTAAAAGTTTTCTTTGATCTATCATCTCTGATTTACGATCCGAGTCTTACTAAGTAGGCTTATATCCCCAATGGAAAGCTTCGTTTGCGACTTTGACAAACGTCATCGATTCCTCTACCAAAAGGATCCAACTACAATCATTCCTCAGTTTCGACGGAATTTGTCTTCAAACAAAATTATCAGATCCTGAAACTGAACGATAAATTGACCCTTTTCCCAGCACACCCATAACAGTAAAAACATTCACCCCGCAATGTAACTTATAATACATGTACAGGAGCTTCAGTTATTTTCTCTAAAATCCCATAATTTGAAATGGAGTTAATTTAGTGAAATCATTCTTATTTCGTGTAAGATTTGAGGCTTTCACGGCGGTGACTATGAAGAAAGTAGTCTTCTGGGAAGCAGACTGGTCTGCTTTTACCGGTTCTCACGGTTTCTTCGCTTGCGGATTTCTTATATTTTTCCTTCTACCCTGAAGACGGAGGCGATACGTACCTCCGAAACTTCGGTTAACACCACATATACAGGGTGCCAAATCCCAGAAGACTGCTTTCTTCATTCTTATTTCAGTTCATCATCTCAGCCCGTTCATCATTAAATCCATTCCACCATAAGGTGCTCAATTTTCCCCACTTTTAAGTTCGTGGCGTTGAAACATTTTGAAAACGCACCATCAGTTTCCTCAAGAGATCATACATTGCCTTCCGTATCCCAATCCCACAATACAGAATTGTAAAACTGAGATTTGAAATAAAATGTAGGCCTTTAGTAAACCACTTGCCTGATGGCCGCGCCACAGCTCAGGCGGTTAGTCGCTGACTTCTCACATTGGCGGCCCGGTTTCGAGCCCGTTTCTGATCATGTGGGATTTGTGGTGGGCGAAGTGTCACTGGGCCGGGTTTTCTCCGAGTACTACGGTTTCCCTTGCCAAGCTTCATTCCACAAATTGCTCCTAAATCACCATCATCTATCATCTTTGGCTGGTACATTAGGCCGATATTGGCCGCAGTGCCAAGTGGACTCAGTCTTGCCCCGCTAAGAATTAGATAAAAGACTTGCCTTATGCTTACTACTAACTTTTCCTGTTGATGTTATTATTTCCCTAACTGAAGTGTTCTGTCTAGTTAGAACGTCTTGAATTTTTATTAAGAGAACGTTGAATTTACTTTTGCCACCAGGAGGCAGCAGCGACTTTTAGTCTCGTCATGCACTGACTCTTTGTACTGAGCAAAATATTCCGCTTCGTTCTTTCATACAAAGAGACTGAATCTGCTGTACAGGCACCTACGCTTCCACTCTGTTTCGAGGCGTCTTCTTCTAATAACACAACTACATAGCTAAATAATTAAAATAATGTTATTTACTCATTATGCCTTGAGAGGGGTTCATAATGGGATGGTATGGATAGGATAAATCTGGCTCAGGATAGGGACCAGTGGAGGGCTCTTGTGAACACAGTGATGAACCTTCCGGTTCCATAAAATGCTGGGAAATTCTTGGGTAGCTGCAGAACTGGCGGATCCTCAAGAAGGGCTCAGCTCCATGCGTGAGTATGTAAGTAAGTAAGAGGGGTTCATAGAGAGAAACGCAAATATTGTAGAACGCACGTGACTTTGGTCCTTTGTGTGCAGGTCAAAGCGAACTTTCGGAAACTATCTGTTGATAGTCCGTTCCCTGTTAATCAATTCAAAGCAGTGTGAATAGATCTTAAGACGTTAGGTATGACAAGGTGATAAGCTAGTTCACGCAGAGCTAAAAGCAGTAATGAAGATTCTGCGAGATTTTGAATACCAGTTATGCAAGTAATTATTCATCAGTTATTTCTCAAATAAAAATACGAGTAAAAGACTAAAACTATATTAATTAGGAAAATTTTCTGTTATTTATCAAAAAAATTTTCCGTTTATTCCATAGTCAGAGGAGCCGGGATAGCTCAGTTTGTACAGCGACGGGCTACGAGCTGGACGGCCGTGGTTTGATTCCCGGTAGTGCAAGATTTTTCTCTTCTCCACAATGTCTTAATCGGCAATCAGTGCCTCGGGTTCTTCCCTCAGGAGTAAAACGGCGAGGTCGTGAAGCTGACCACTAACCTCCAACTAGTGCCGAGGTCAAGAATAGTGGAACTATTCCTCTATTCCCCCATACGGCTTCATGGCATGGTGCTTAATTAACTAAGCAGAGGAACAACTTTTTTTTCCCCCCTCGGCACTACAGCCCCAGTGGGCCTAGGCCTACCTCCATGAACTTCTCCGTTCACTTCGGTTTTTCTAGATCTTACACATACGGTAGGACTCCTTGGGCGGGTGATCAGCTCGTCGCAAGGCCTCTATCTGTGGGACGCCCTGAGTGGGATTCCAACCCACGATCCCGGTTTCCAAGCGAGCGAAGACAGTGCATGCCTTAGACCGCTGGGCTACCGTGACCGGCAGAGGAACAACTTTACCTGTACCTTTTTATTCTACAGTCAGAAACTAAGACACTAAGACGTCGCGCTAGCCGCTGCGGCAAAACGATAAGACATACAAACGTTACACTTCAACATTTCTGGGTGATAAGCTTTAAGAAGGAAGTCGCTTGTTACCAAACGGACTGCGCCCCACCAAGACATTCTTCCACTTCAGTCCGGGCCGGTGCATTGAGTCTAAGTGAGTACTGTGTATTTACGTATTTTGTGCTTTATTTACTGAGACTCAGCGCCTAGAGCTGTATAGCATCGTATGACTGCATGACAGTGAATAACCAGCTGGATAGCGGGTAGAAAGAAACTTTCGTGGCTTAATAAGATTATATCCCGGCATTTTCTTGGAGGGACTGAGAAAACCCATGAAATAACTCAGTAAGCATAATGAGGGTCTCGTCCGAGATTCGAATGGGGCAACTCTTGAATGGAAGCCGGAAGAATTTTAATCTTTGTGGAAACTTTCTTGGAAAAAAGGAGGGTGTGGTAAGTTAATGGGACGCGTGTTAAGTCTGTCTCTTTCCTTGTAAGGAAGGTGACACGAACGGAACACACGCCATTTTAATTCTTACTGTCTTTTCATACATTTTAATACATCCACGGCCTTAACGTCATCATTTATCTTCCTGCGAATAAATACGACTTTATTTGCTTGGTACATAAACTGTTGTGTCTCAACATTTTCAACGTGAAGAAAGGCAACACACCAATTCACATATTATTTTAAGTTGTGAGTGTGTACATGTGTGTGGATGCTTGTAGACCTATGAGTGTTGTCTTATTTCGTTATGCTTCATTTTAATACGTTAAAAACTAAAAGATAATCAGAAATTTTAACAGATTAACAATTTTATATGAACGAAAGTAGCAGATAAAATATTAAAACTGAAATGGGATATTCTGAAATATTGTAATAGGCCTATATAACAAATATAGGGAGGATTTGTACTGTGTTGACCGATTCCACGGCTCTGCGCTTCACGGCGACCGGTGCGCCGCTTGCTGCTAGGCGCATATGAATTTGGCCTATGAATCAGATTACCTGACGGTCGATAATATTCAGAAAGAAGGGAAGTTCTTACGTTGTTCACAGATCACAGGAAGTGCTCAAAAATGCTGTCTATATATTGCACTCGTTACTTACTTACTTACTTACTCTTGGAGCTGAGCCCTTCTGGAGGAGCCGTCAATTCAGCAGCTACTCAAGAATTTCCCAGCATTTTATGGAACCCGAAGGTTTATCACCGTGTTCACAAAAGCATTCTAGTGGTCCCTATCCTGAGCCAGATCTATCCAATCCACACCATCCCATCCTCTCTCTCTAAGATCCATTCTAATATTGTCAACCCACCTACGCCTTGGTCTTCCCTGTGGTCTCTTTCCTTCTGGCTTTCCCACCAATATCCTATACGCATTACCGTCACATCCATGCCTAGGCCTACAGAGTTGTCTGTTCACCTTCAGATTTTCGAAATAAAATTGAATACACGTGTTCCTCATATCCCCAATTCATTCTGCATACCACACTTCTTCCCCCTTGACTTCATCCCAGGACCAAGCAATATATGTTCTTTGATCAGTAAAAGCTGTCATAATATTTCCTTCATTTTCAAAAGATCGCACGAGTCAACCCCTTTATGTATTGACTGTGTTGAGACTTGTGCCTGCAGACACGCTTCACGCAAGAAATTGAATGGAAGAGCGTCCGCTGTTTTGATTAAAAACAAATATATGTTAGCAGATTGAGCTGAGGGAAGTTCAGCCAATCTCTGTTTAGTTCAGCGGAAATATAAAAAGTGTTGTCTCCGATTGGAAACTTTTTAGATGATGTTTAAGTTTCGCAATTCATCAAGGAACGTCTAAGAATTGGAGATTATTTCTGAATAGGGCCATTGTAAATTGATTAATTAGTGGCTTAGTTAAGCTCGCTTTATCAATCGCATCGTGGAATTCTAGCAAGGTTGTGAATCATTAGCTAGAAGGGATGTAGCCAGAAGTGGTCGTGCATGTGCTATCCCAGTATCACCATAGCCACACCGAGGAAAACAATTTGTTTGTGGATCGTAATTCGTTCCTTAGCGTCACAGGCCAGGCCAAGCTTTACGCCCGTACAAAACAACAGCCAAAATAACTTACGTGTCTTTCATTAATCAGGTTTTAGACAGAAGGGAAGACAAATATTCTGAGTTGAACTGTAGCAGATATTCTTCAAATTAATTTGCAAAGTGCCTTAAAAGATTTGAAAAACACAGTATACTCGTATTTCAGGATGTTTGTTAACACCATGATCAAAATTGATATTATTGATGATATTAAACATGAATGCATCATGCATGGTATTAAAGCAATTGTTGGATATGCTAAAATGAAGCAAAGAATATGTTCACTAACTCACTCATTCATGGAGCTGACCCCTTCTTGAGAAGCCGCCAATTGTGCAGTTACTCAAGAACTTCCCAGCATTTTATGGAACCAGAAGGTTCATTACCGTGTTCACAAGAGCCTTCCACTGGTCCCTATCCTGAGTCATATCTATCCAATCTATACCATGCCATCTCTCTGAGATCCATTTTAATATTATCCACCCACCTACGCCTTGGTTTTCCCAGTAGTCTCCTTCCCTCAGGCTTCCCCACCAATATCCTATATGCATTCCTCCTCTCCCCCATTCGTGCTACATACACTACTCACACCATCCTCCTTGACTTGATCATTCTAATTATATTTGGGAAAGGGTAAAATTTATTAAGCTCCTCATTATGCAGTTTCGTCCAACCTCCTGTCACTTCATCTACACAGAATATGTTAGAAAAGTTAATTTTCATTCAAGCTGTATGACAATGCATGGAATTATGAAAGTCCTGTAGGCGTGTCTCCAGTGTAGGAAAATATGGAGAAGTCCGTTTACATAGTGAAGTAAAAATATTTTACTTTTTAAGTTAATGCCCGTCCTCATGCCTTTTTAAATTACATTATTAATGTGTTTTTGCACTAGAATAATGACAATAAGGATATACCTGTATATTGCCGTAGAGATTCCAGTGAATGGATTTATCTCCTCACATCACATCATTCAATTACAGTAGAATGTAAAAATTTAAATATCATGAATGATTTTATGTATTGTAATCTTTAAGTACAAATATCTAATGTTATTTTAAATCAGTTTCATTTTCCTCAATCTGACATGGCGGAAAGGCGTGTCTATTGCCAATGTAGTAACATCGATTAAATAATGTGAAAACTGGGTAAATATTAATGTTACCATTGTGAGTTCGGCTCGTCGGATCGCAAAGTAAACTTGCCTTCGGTGTACGTGTGTCCTTAGATTTAAAGCACTGTCTCTAATATTTGTGTTGCAGTGATAAATACGAATAGACACTTAAAATAACTGCAACAAATATATACTTGTATACATAACTTTGTCTATTAAAAAATTCGCATGACCTCCGGACTTTTGTTGGGTGCGCTCCTAGCAATTGTTTACAGCTACCAATTTATAACACATTTCTCCGTTTTAGAAAATTTCTCCCTTTACTTAACAACATCGTTAGGGCTGCATACATAATAGGACTATGGTGACAAATGCGATTAATTTTGAACAGACACGAATGCGTAAAGGAAAGTTTATGGGCCCTTTCCCGCTTTCCTGAAGCGGCAAGGTGTTAGTTTTGTGTGTGTGTGTCTCATAACAATTCTTTTCGACTGCATAAGCTGTTCTTCTGTAACGATAAAAGGGAGTGTGCTTGCGAATCGTGAATTGGTATAGAAGAGCCGATCACATGTCTAAGGCAAGACATGTCTTCACTCGCTCAAAAGCTGGGGTCGTGGTTTCGAATCCCATTCAACGCAAGGATGTCTGTGTGTGCGTTTCTTCTGTTTTTGTGTTGTCCTGTGAGTCGGTACGGGCCTTGTGGCGAACTGGTCACTTATCCAAGTGGTCCTGCCTTTTGTGTAAAAAAGATTACGAAACTGAAGAAGCCAGGAACCAACAAAGGGCTGTAGAATCATTGATGAATGAATGAATGAATGAATAAATGAATGAATGAATGAATGAAATATATATGGAAAGAAGACGTCGTAATCTTTTCAAAGATACTACACTTAGGTACGCCTTGAGAGTCAGAGGGTAAAATCATGTGTTATTTAACGACGCTTCTTTGAGTGTAAGTGGCAAGTGAGAGGAAAGCTGTGAGTGATGAATGTTTACGGATGCGATGACGATTTTAGGGTACTCTCCCTAAATTTTCCTAAATGGACTGACGTAAGAGATGAAAAATATGGAAAGCGGGGCCTCCTGATAACGACGCTGAGTGCTACTGCTGAACCACTGAACAACGAAGTTCAGTTACAATAGACTTCTATTGAGCCAGAATGTGTTGTGGTTTTTTTACGAACTGTATTTCACTGTTCGTGTAGGCTAACGATTGTGAACAAGACAGAAGAAGAATAATGATGGTGGTACTCCTGGCGCTAGCAAACCGTTCGCGAGAGACGGACGAAGTGAGGAGGCAAAATGGTGGAAAGCCAGACTAGACTGAAGTGCTACTGCTAGCCAATTGTAGCGTCTCAGGTCCCGAGGCAATGAGTGTAACCTTAACACCTGAAGTTCTCTTTTAAAGCATCTGGAACAGCTGTCAAGGTAACTGAATGAACGTTATGTCGGACAGGGCTGTAAAGCCGGTTCGAATGTTCTTGTATGTAGACTTTATTTAAATACTATCAGGAGGAAAGAAAAAAAAATTTCCTTTGAGGGAAGAATGTACATTTTATGTGTATGAACATTGCTGACGCCTTAGAGGGATTAAATTACGTGTCACGTGTTAGTGACTAGATGCGGAGTTGGATTAGTAATTGGATTTACAGAACACATAATTCGTAACTACAGGTAACTATAGCAGTTACTCTAATCTACACATTCTAAACGTCACTGTACTAGAACATATATAAAGTATTCTACGTCTTCACGAATCGTTGCCTGGTAACGGCTGCAAACAATGTAGATTCCCCAACTCCCGTTCTCATGTCCTTACCGACTGGCGACTCTCCCGCAACTCACTCATGACAGCGACTACACGAAATTTCAATTACAGATGGTTCTGGCAACAACGATAAATTTTGGTCGAGATCACTTCTTCATGTACAGATACAAGCCTATAAACTCTGTAAAGGCTCTAAAACAGTTGTCCATAAATTTTATTTATTTGAAATATATTTAACTATGCTGACAGTCACTGATGCAATAATTGAGCTATTTGAACGTCAAATAACCGGATGATAGTGATTAATGAACTGGAAAGAAGCTTTCATGGCCCAACATTAGGTACTACTGCAGCACTCTCCTGGAGAGTCTGAGAGAGCCACGGAAAATGTCGGCCAGGACAGTCGACATCTCTGCCAAAATTAAAACCTGGTACCATCGGAATACCAATCAGAAATATTACCACTTGAAGGAAATTTGCTGGAAAGATGTTAGGACTTGCACTATTGACGTCTGTTCGCTACGGAGGATATTTAAATAAGAATATGAACTTCAATTGCCGTCAAAAGACAGAACAGAGGAATCACAATCCTTAAACTGAACGTCCTGTCTGTGTTCCCTATCACATAGGTACATTCGAGGGTTTCTGCCATAATCTGTCGCGATGTAATCTGGTCAAAACTGAATCCTAGTTCCTCTCTTTTGTAGCAGAAACTCTTTGGCTGCCTCTGAGCTGTGATCTTTACTTTCCAATCCATCTTTTTCATATATCAGCCATTTCTTAAATAAAAGTAAATCTATCCCTGTAACAGGCCGTGGAGGTCCATAGCGTTGTGAGATGTTGAGGCTCCCACATTTTTCTACAAAATCGGCATACAGATGGCGATGAGGTTGTCACCCTTACGCGCCGGCCGCCCTTTACCCCATAGGAAGATTCCTGGTACTCATTTCTGTTAGAGGCTGAGTCGACCCCAGTGCCATAGCGCGGTTGGAAAGATTAGGTAAATTGAAAAATTCCACCTCATCGGGATTCGATCCCGCGACCTCCCGGCTTGTAGCATAGCGCCTCAATCAACTACGCTACCGCGTTCCCCCAGCCTTTTTCTGTACAATTTTTATTTGCATCTATACATAACCGTAACGTATGAAATACGTAAATGTACATACTGTTATTACAAATTCCAACGAGTTGATATAATAGTTACGTCGAACAGCTTTCGTCGAAGTATAAAAAATCTTTTAAAACATTTATTTTCCTCTTGTTCTTTTATAATTTCCTTGCGTTTGCTTGGATCATTCTCTTCACAACTGCATCCAGATCAGATCTTTTGCCCTTCCAGTCCTCTCTCAAACGTTTACTGGCGTCTACTTCGCCTCGGGTAAGGCAGCCGGAGTGTGGCGGTGAGTGCTCACCTCTTTCTAGCTGCGAGGTTAATAATGCGCGGAGCTTTGCCTCCACTTCATACTTGTCGCTAGTGTGGTGCATAAAAATGAGAACAATTTGCTTTTGTTTTCTACATGTCACTATAAGAGAGAGGCTGTGCATAACACGGTGAGATGTGCTAGCTTAGGATATGATTAGCCTTCCTGCGTCAAATTAGAGAGATGCTGGGTTCACCTCTTGGCGAGGAGACCGGCTATCTTGAGCGATCTTGAGTGAAGTGTTTCGTGGTTCTCTGTAGATCCTGCAGGAAAATTCCGAGATAGTTCCTTAAGTTAGACCGCGGCTGCTTCCTCCATAGCTCGTTCCAGGTCATATACATTATTCATTCTACAATTCAACGCCGTGGACAGTTTGAGATATGAAAGGATTCTTAGACGAACCAGGAATAAATAAAGAAAATGAAAGATCCACTTGAAAAACTTTATGAACATAGCGAGAAACAGTCGAGTTTCTTACCAGCTGATTGATTTATGAATTTCGCAGGAAGGTCCTGTAACATTAAATTATTTATTATTTAAGAGACGAGCAAATTTTTATTAATTTTGCACCTGTGTATTTTAGGACTGTAATACATCCTATTCATAATGTGGCATGCAGACCCGTTGCTAGTCAACGATCGCGAAATTTGCAACTATACAGCGGCCGTTAACAGACAGTGGCCCGTAAAGAGCAACAGATGAATGGTGTTTTCTGTGTGTTCCGTGCCGAGATATAAGCAGGATGGGTTGGTGCGTCTTGACACCAAGACGGACTGGACGGCTGACCGTCGGTCGAAATGTAACTTTGACTTTGACTTTGTTGAGTTAGTGAGTAAGACAGAGGACTGCTGCGGTTTAGTCATTGTGATTTCTTGCTGTAAAAAGCTTTTAGGTGAGGCCGGGTCAGTTAGGGACCTATAGGAAGGAAAATGTCCGTCGTTGAAAGCAGTTACCAAACAACGGCTAGTGAAGAATGTAACAGACTGAGAAGATCTAGTGTATTCTCTAGTAACTTGTGAAGTGTGTAGAACAGTGAAAGAATAATCCTTACTTGTAGTTACGAGTTTTAAGATTTCAATAACCGATCCACCTCTTCTCCAAGTATAATTAGAATGATCAAGGCAAGGAGGACGAGGTGGGCAGGTCATGTAGCACGAATGTGGAGACGAGGAATGCGTATAGGATATTGGTGGAAAAGCCAGAAGGAAAGAGATCACTGGGAAGACCAAGGCGTAGGTGGGTGGATAATATTAGAATGGATATTAGAGAGAGAGGATGGGATGGTATGAATTGGATAGATCTGGCTCAGGATAGGGACCAGTGGAGGGCTCTTGTGAACACGGTGATGAACCTTCGCGTTCTGTAAAATGCTGGGAAATTCTTGAGTAGCTGCAGAAGTGGCGGCTCCTCCAGAAGGGCTCAGCTCCATGAGTAAGTAAGATTACTGATCCAAACCCCGTCTGTAGTAATTTTATCACGCGACAGTATTTAGAAATGGACTGTGAATTATATATACATTTTAATCAAGTTTCATATTGGCCTTACAGCTAACTTGATTTGCAGATTTGGTGTGCATGTTGGTAATATGAGTGAATATTTTCATAGTCAATACTTTATGTACCGAGAGTGCCTTATATTTTAGCTCAGCGATCTAATTAGGACGTATTCTCGTGATTTTGTTGGTTCGGATCGAATCCTCTCGCCAGCATCCCTGGCTGAACATTTTATGGTTTTCTTCAGAGGTACAGCTTAACATAATACGCACAGTTCTTCCCTTAATGTCCTGCATTACTGAATTATATTAGCTCAGCTGAATGTCTTCTGGATTACGTTCGAATCACTATTACATTACTCATGGATATGACTGCCATTATTCATGCATTCGACGTCAGCTTCCTATCTTATCCCTTCCCATATATCATTCCCCATAATTTAATCGAACGTGTGGAGCAGTTCATGGCAGTGTTGACGCTCTAAATTTATATTCGCCGCCTTCCCGGTTCAAGATGCAGCTGTGTTACCGACTATTTTAATTTTATTCAACGTACTCAAGCATATTAGGAGACCACCTAGCTCAGTCGGCATAGTGACAGGTTACGGGCTTGAAGGCCGTAGTAGGGGAAAGAGATTTTTCTATTCCACAGTGTCCTGTCTGGCCCTGGGACCCAACCAGCCTCCTAAGGAACGGGCACTGGAGATCTTTCTCCAGGTTAAAGAGGCAGGAGGGTGAAGCTGGCCAACCAGTTCCATCTACTGCCGAAGTAAAAAATGATGGAGGTATATCTCCATTCGCACATTTGTATTCATGGAGTGGTGACTAATTAATTAAGCACAGCGACAACTTGTCCTTTACCTTATCCTGGTAACGGTCTGAAGAATTCCTTAAAATATGTGACCACCACCTCACAAGTCCCTACATGTTCACCATTCATGGTCTTCAATTTTCATTCAGAACCACATAATCTATATAGTTGAGAGTCTGTCATTAAGTGATCTAACAGTGAATATATCCGAAGCTAAATAAGTTCTGTGACTGATGTAGCGTTTCACATAACCGTACATTAATCACTGCCCGTTGCGCACCCTTAGAAGTGGGATGAGAAAATAGAGCCAAAGCCTTGTGTCGCCTTTTCAATGCACATTATCATATTTTGAGGTTGTAAATTTGTTACTTTGTGTCCTGTGTATTCGAGACGATGGATATTCACATGGTTATGAATATGATCCAAGGAAAATGGGGTGAATAGATTATATAGAGTATTAAGTTATTATTGTCGGATTTGCTGTGTAAGTCCGCGAAATATACAGCTGATTTAAAGCATTCCGTTTTAATCATTTCCTAACATATTTAAATTAACCATACTTACTTACTTACTTACTTACTTACTTACATATGGAGCTCAGCCATTCTTGAGGAGAAGCCAAATCTGCAGCCACTCAAGAATTTCCCAGCATTTCATAGAACCCGAAGGTTCATTACCGTGTTCACAAGAGCCCTCCACTGGTCCTTATCCTGAGCCAGTTCAATCCAATCAATGTTATCCCACCCCATCTCTCTAAGATCCATTTTAATATTGTCCACCCACCTACGCGTTGGTTTTCCCAGTGATTTCTTTCCTTCTGGCTTTCCCACCAATATCCCAATTGAAATTAACCTAAATAATAATAATTTTAAAAGTAAAGGGAAATGGCGGAGAGGTTCATGGAGGTAGGCCTAGGCCCACTGGGACTGTAGTGCCAAGGGGGAAAAAAAGGGAAATGGAATATCGTGCGCTTGTGTCCTAAAGAACAGCGTGGAAGTGGGCAACACTTTAATCACAGAAGTGTATAGCTTATTCTGATAACGCTTGAAGTCAACAACTGAACTTTCAGACACATTTGGATACTGCAGAATAGGTCTACTGCTGTCGAAATAATTTGTAAACTCTTATTCTAAGTCTGTATATAAGTGATTGCATTTTACATTTGTCATATTGTGCTGATCCGATAACTTCCTAGTAAGAAAATTTAGGCCTATTACTATTTTATTACGCATATGCACGAATAGGCACTCGTTACAAATTCTGTGTAATAGTTATATGACAATTAACTCTTTTCGATTCAGTGGAAATAATTTCCATTTCTTTAGCATATATTTTGCTCTGAGGCATAACCCTATCATTAATATTTTCCGGCTTTTCGTCTACTTCGCTTTAATATTTGTGCGGCTTGGAGGTGAAGTTCAGAACATCCCTAGTCCCCAATACTAGAGACGGGAGAGCGTTTCGCTTCTGTGTGCGCACTTTCTCTTACAATTGCCTTTAGTATCCATTGGATGGGTGATTCCCTTATCCGCATGATGATGAAGCGTTAAATTTCCAATGTCCCTGCATCTGCTCGAGCCTGAAGGTCAGATGCATTTACTAATTGATTTATTAATACGTATTCCAAGTAAATGAACCTCACCCACTCACTCATGGAACTGAGCCCTTGTTGAAAAGCTGCCAATTGTGCAGCTACTCAAGAACTTCCCAACATTTTATGGAAAACGAAAATTTATTGCCGTGTTCACAAGAGCTTTCCACTGTCCCTATCCTGGGCCAGATCACTCCAATCCACATCATTTTATCTTATCAAGTAAATGAAACTATTGTTTTAATTCTATATATTGTATTCTACCACCTGATTATATTACATTTGACTGTATCAAATTAATATTTATTTATATATATTTTCGCTAATTTTTAAATCTTTCAGTAAAAGTCACCTTCATCAAAAGTGGGTTATAAAATCTATCACTGGATGATAAATTTACTATATCCCTTCCTATTTAACTACGAATCAGCTTTTTCAAAGCTGATATTGACCCAGATGGTCAAGCAATTCCTCACTTTTACAGACCCCGCTGGTTCAGTACCGTGTTTAAGCAATTCCTCGCTTTTACAGACCCCGCTGGTTCAGTACCGTGTTTAAGCAATTCCTCGCTTTTACAGACCCCGCTGGTTCAGTACCGTGTTTAAGCAATTCCTCGCTTTTACAGACCCCGCTGGTTCAGTACCGTGTTTAAGCAATTCCTCGCTTTTACAGACCCCGCTGGTTCAGTACCGTGTTTAAGCAATTCCTCGCTTTTACAGACCCCGCTGGTTCAGTACCGTGTTTAAGCAATTCCTCGCTTTTACAGACCCCGCTGGTTCAGTACCGTGTTTAAGCAATTCCTCGCTTTTACAGACCCCGCTGGTTCAGTACCGTGTTTAAGCAATTCCTCGCTTTTACAGACCCCGCTGGTTCAGTACCGTGTTTAAGCAATTCCTCGCTTTTACAGACCCCGCTGGTTCAGTACCGTGTTTAAGCAATTCCTCGCTTTTACAGACCCCGCTGGTTCAGTACCGTGTTTAAGCAATTCCTCGCTTTTACAGACCCCGCTGGTTCAGTACCGTGTTTAAGCAATTCCTCGCTTTTACAGACCCCGCTGGTTCAGTACCGTGTTTAAGCAATTCCTCGCTTTTACAGACCCCGCTGGTGCAGTACCGTGTTTAAGCAATTCCTCGCTTTTAGAGACCCCGCTGGTGCAGTACCGTGTCTATATATCGCTTTAATCAGATGTGTACTTCCTGCCCATTTAATTCATTTATGTACAGTGTATGTGATATTGCGGCATGTAGACCCGTTGCTGGGAAATGACAACGAGATTATCAAATACAACGACTGTTACTGAGGAACGGCTTCGGAATCAAACATGTTGCACGCCAGCATTTGGAAATAGCAAGAGAGGAACGATGTTTTGTGGACTGAGCAAGTCGAGATGTCATAAGCAGGACAGTTGGAGCAATGACTTAGTTGTAAAACATCTGCCAGCCGGTAAGAACCTGAACACGGAAGCAGATGACATTGTTGGGATTCGTCACTAGGTAACGGCTGGTGAAGACAGCAGACTGAGAAGACTTAGTACATGCTCTAGTGAACTGCTGAATGTGTGAATTAGCTGACAGTGTTACACTTAATTGTAGTCACGATCTGTAAGTGTTCAATAAATCCAATTCCCAATTCAAACCCCGTCTACAGACACTCATACACGTAATTATATATATATATACATATATATATATATCATTGGTAAATTTAGTTTCCTCCACCGGTCTAAGTGTTCAATGAATTAGGAGCTTTTTATAAAGAGAACCAACGAACAGAAATGTCTAATCACCCTTATTAGCTCTTTTCTTTATCAGAGAAAATTCAGAGTCTCGATCGAAAGTGAAGTGTCTACCCCATGGGATATACAACCAAAGGTGCGACAAGGTTCCGTCCTATCCCCCACATTGCATATTACATAGGTTTTCACGATTTATATATGTGACCATAGACTGACTATGGACTGGTGAAAGGATTTACTGAGGACTTATGCACGTATACACACCATTCGGAACTACAAGTAATTATAGCGCTACCGCAATCTCAACAACCTTACAGATCAGCACAGCACCCCCTAAGACTTCTTCCAGTCTGCTGAGTCTACATCAGCCGTTCCCTGGCAATGGGTTCTAACAGTTGGGGTTCTTCAGCTTCATGAGCTCAGGATCTCTCTTCAAAGCCTCCCATGCAGAACTCAACTCTCAACTGAAAAACGACAATTGACAAATAAGTGGGTCTCCCTAAGATTGTCTTCAAGATGAATATTCGACAAGGACCAAGCAGAAAATGCCATTTCCAACTATAACATTTTGTTGTAGAGGCGTACTTGCCACGATGTTGCATAACAACGGCTATTGTCTCATTGTTTGTTCCGAGATCTTCATCTAGCAATAGCTTTATGCGCCACAATATAAATGATACGCCCAAAATACCTGATTTGTATCTAGGCCCCTTTGTTGATGACACCTGTATATATACGACAGACAAAGAAGAATGTTATGTTCTCAGAAAGCTACGTACAACGAAGTCTTAGTGTTACTGAGACGTGGTGTGAGCGCAGAAACATAAAAATCAATGAAGATGAGACTTAGGTCATCTAATTAGGCCGCACCATAGCTCAAGCGGTTAGTCGCTGGCTCCCCACCGCGGCGGCCTGGGTTCTATCCCGGGTCTGGTTAAGTGGGATTTGTGGTGGAGAAAGTGGCGCTGGGGCGGGTTTTCTCCGAGTACTTCGGATTCCCCTGCCAATGTTCATTCCACCAAATTTTCCATCATCATAATCACCCGGGGCAGGCTACAATAGGCCAGTCAGTGGCCGCTGTGCCGAGTGGATCCAGTTGGACTCCACCCCCCACCCCCCACTAAGCGAATTTAAAAATAAAAAAAATAGGTCATCAACTTTCCTCATAGTCTTAGTCCCCTCTGAAGACAATCTTAAATTGAGTGGACGGATATCCCCTTCGTCAGTCATGTAAACTCTATCGCTGCAATCTTCAATAGGAGGATTACATGGTGACTGCACATATAAATGACTGAAGCGAAGGCCTTCAGAACATTTATTGGAATCTACTGTCTATTCAGAAGTGAGTGTTTAAGCGCCAACATTAAACTAACCCCCAAAAGGGACTGATCAGATCAGTAATGACTTATGCTCGCTCCGACTAAGAATTAGCGGCAGACTCTACCTCTTAAAATTGCAGCGCCTACAAAACAAATTTATCCTCACCGTTGGAAATTTTCCAAAGTGCAAAGGGCCGTATCTTTGTATTTATAAGTTACTGAGTGGGATAAATGTAGAAACACGTGGTAGAATCGATTCGTGATTCGAGCTAAGGACCTTACGACTTCGCATTTATAAAAGCTGTTATGTTCAGTGTAGCTTCATAACTTGTACTCTTCTCCAAGTATAATTAGAATGTTCAAGTCAAGGAGGATGAGGTGGTCAGGGCATGTAGCACGAATGGGGGCGACGAGGAATGGGTATAGGATATTGGTGGGAAAGCCAGAAGGAAAGAGACCACTGGGAAGACCTAGGCGTAGGTGGGTGGACAATGTTAAAATGGATCTTAGAGATATAGGATGGGATGGTATGGATTGGATTGATCTGGCTCAGATTAGGAACCAGTGGAGGGCTCTTGTCAACACAGTAATGAACCTTCGGGTTCCATAAAATGCTGGGAAATTCTTGTGTAGCTGCAGAATTGGCGGCTCCTCCAGAAGGGCTCAGCTCCATGAGTAAGTAAGTAAGTTATGTTGAGTCTTTGCTCAAAGTAAATGTACTATATAAACGACACCGCTCACTGAAAATACTGCATTGATGGCGTGTTGAAGAAATACAAGAAACGCGTAGATAAATATTGTGCTGAACCATGTTCCGAAGGCTTCAAAAATATGCACAAGTCTCACTACTGATTGTAGATTTCTGACATAATTATTGTGCAAGCGGATATTTCGTGTTGATCACTGCTTGCTTCATTCCAAAGGCGTGGCTGCATGTTCGATATCAGATTTTAAGGACAATCGACCGGTTTTTTACATGACATATCCAATAAAAATTAGATTCGGTGCAGTGATCAGAATTTCCACTTCGTATTCTGTAGAGCACAGGTTCGATACTCGGCCCTAAGACCAGCCATCCGGATTGAGATTTCCTGTATTTTATGCAGTCGCTCGAAGCATTAATTTGCCTTTTGCACAAATGCAAGAAAAAACACGATTTTGGACCAAGTAACTGAGGGAACAGAACGTGGAAACCGTTTGGATCCAGTTCCATCAATCTTCAGTCCTCATTAACAATTTCCATGCGACATCTCTCCTTCTTGGCGTTCCAAGTGGCCGTTTTCCAAGCTGTTCCACACAGAAATTGTATGTACCCCTCCGCCCCCCCATATCCAACCTAGCTATTCGTGGAATCCATCGCAGCCTTTTAAATTAACCTCACATAGGCAAAATAACTTTCTTCCCCCAGTGCTCACGTAACAAATGTACACATATAATACGTGTTATGTGTTATTATGTGTGTGACCGGAATGGCTAAATGGAAGGTTCAGTCTCTGTAGGTAAATAGATGAGATGAAGAAAGCAGTCTTCTGGGATTTGGCACCGTGTATATGTGGTGTTAACCGACGTTTCGGAGGAACATCGGTTAACACCACATATACACGGTGCCAAATTCCAGAAGACTGCTTTCTTCATAGTCACCGCCGTGAAAGCCTCAAATCTTACAATGAGACGAGATGCTGTGATTTATGTTTCGGTCTGATGTTGTGCATTTACACGCGATTTCAGAAAAAGAAATTAAACTGTGTTGATTCCATGCAGTTTCTGACTGAGCTTAACTTTACCGAAAGAAAACTAATTATAACATAATCTAAGTTTCCAAAGGAAATTCACACTGATACTGTACAATTATGTAATTTCCCCTTCTCGGAGTAACAAAGTGAAAATATATAGGCAGAACAGGGATCGCGAACATTTTCACAATAGAATGAAATATCGGCGCTATGCTCTTCCACCCGTAATGCGTACATTCAGTTTTGTATTACAATAAATGCAATAAATTTCAAGATACAATAACGATCCTTATTTGAAGAATTATATAAAAATTAATTGCAATTCAATAGATAAGCTTGAGCATTGTACGCCTGATGATGGCCCGGTATAAGGGTCGAAACATGTTGCGTTTGTAAAAACAAATAAAAACAAATGTCACACAGTAATGTCTTCTTTGTTTTAAATACAGAATATTGTTGTGTAGACTGCATACCTTATATACCTTTATATACCTTAACAATAAAAAAATCCATGATTTTAGTCCGCAAGCGAACTATATCGACCGAGCGACCGCCGCTTGCCGGCGAAGTTAGTGCCAACTTTAGCGGATAGAGGGTTCCACGTGGTCATCGCAACGAATCCCCACGGCCATTAATTTCGGTTTTCTAAATAAAATCAATATATGTACAGTACAAGTATACAGAACTGTAGATCGACGCAAATAAAAGACGGCTTGAATTTATCTTAAACTTCTCGATAAAAAGAAAACAATAAAACATTGTACGATTACCCAATTTCAAAGCGTTCTGACAATGTGTTACACTTCATATTACTAGTTTTTGGGCTTCGTCCGAGTTTATAAAATAAAACTGAATATAAATGGTGTTTTATTTTAGAATATTGGACGATAGACAAAGTTGAGAGAGCTGGAGAATCCAGTACTAAATTATATGTTAAATAATAGAAGAGTAAAGACTTCTCTGAACAAAGCATGAAATGGTCCTGCTATCATTACTCTTTCTCTAGACCCCTGTTTATGAAAGGGGCTGTGAGTCCGAAAAGGCTATAAAATGCACTTACTACCCCTTATATCAATTAAAATAAATACATTCTATTTTTAGCTTTGTGACATTATGAATTTTACCCAATATTCTGAGATTCAAGTAAGATGGGGGCTTGTTGTAATGTGCAATGTTGCAGTGATTTAGTACAATGATATTTAAAACAATCAGCGTCAGCCTGTCTTCGACACTCGTACTGTCCGGTTTTTGTCATTGTTTTTATAACTTGATTTTCTCTCTCATATGAAAACACAAATTTGTATGTGATTTTTCCGTTTCAGTGTCGTTTAAAAACGCAAGATCAACAGATCAAGCTTGGGAGTTGTTTATTTAATTATTTTAAATGAGAGATGGGGGATGGTGGACCTATGCACCGTGCTGACAAGTCGCACTACTAGCATTACGGTGTATCACAGTGAAGTTCAGGCGTAAGAAAGAGCTGGCAATATCAAAATGTTGTAGCTATATTTCTCTACATGCAATTAACAGTCACTCATTCCATCAGGTTTGAATCCCAGTAACATCCAGCTGATTATTCTCCAGACATTCCTCTTTTTCGCTGATTCATAAATGCTGAAATGCCGACAGGTACGGGTGACCCATATGATGCCATCCGGGCTTGCAGAGATTTAGGGAACTGATTCCCCAGAATCCTCTTCAGACTCCAGGGGAGAAGGCTAAGGTAGGAGAAGTTTCATGGTGTTAAATCGTGACCCATTTACAGCGCATTCTCGGGTAGGAAGCAGGTCACGAGAGCCCACAGCCTTCGCTATGTGTGTGCCTTGCTGATGAAGTTAAAGTCATACGCTCTAACAAATTCAAATTTATACCACGTAGAAGAAATCAAGATGTTCCCTCCGGTATCTACTTCCACGCCTTCTTCGCGGGAAGCGAAGGAAGGAAAGCCTCGTCTGTCTTTCTGTCGCTTCTTTCATTCCGTGAAACTTGTGTCTTATTTAAATGGACTATTATATGGGAAAACCTTACTAAAACTCGGTGAAGAAATTTGAATTCTGCCGTTAACAACCAATTAAGAGCGATTCTTTATTTGTAATTGCGAACAAAGGTGGGCATATTTTTGCCTCTTTTATATTATCCCTTATCGAACAATGTTTTAAATAGAAGTTGCAGTTTATAGTGAGATGTGTTCGTAATATGTGAGCATTAATCTTTTAGTGAATTCTTCTCTCTCTCTCTCTTCTACTACTACTTTCTATTAAGCTGTACAGATTAAACCCTCTGCCCTCTTCCAATTCAAAATGGTTTCCGTATCTTTGGGATCTTTCAATCCTTGAGATATTTGATACGACACCTTGCATGGGAGGATTGGCCCATCATAAGGTCTCCACTTAACACAAGATAACAAAAAATAATATCCAATCGATACTTAACTAGACGCTGGCAGACATCTATGTCTCATGAGGGACTGGAATTCGAAATCGTAGAATTCGAGCAGTCGAAGCCATTCCTCGCCTTGGATCTCGCGGCCAACAGTGACCTGTAATTTGCGAGATTTTACTAACTCCTATATTTGATTTTTTTTATCTCTTCCCTCACTTCTCTCAGGGGAATGCCGAGATATTACTCCAAAACAGGCTACCGCGTCTTCTTTGAAATCATCCTGTCATTCGGCGCTACTTCCTATCCCACCATTTTCTCTTAATTTTCCGTTAATTAATTCTGCTATTCGACGCTACATAAACCGCAAGTGATGACGAAATCCTTACCCGTGGTAGGAGCCGGGATAGCGTAGTCGGTACAGCGACTGGCTACGGGCTGGACGATCGAGGGATCGGTATTCGAGTCCCGGCAGGGTCAAGAATTTTCTCTTTTCCACGTAGTCCAGACTGGCTCTAGGGTCCACCCAACCTCCTATCCAATGGGTACCGGTGGCTTTTTCTACGGGGGGGTGAAACAGTTGGGGTGTTAAGCTTAGCACTCACCTGTAGCTAGTGCTGAGGTCAAGAAAATGTGGATCTATACGTCCACCCCCACATACGCCTTCATGGCGTAGTGTTTAATTAGTTAAGCACAGGGACAATTTTACATTTACCTTACCCGTGGTAGGAGTTGAACCCGGGACCCAAATGTTCAATTGGCCCAGGATCGTGCATTTGGAAAGTAGCAAATAAGATATACCTCAAGGAGTAGTTTATTAGGATGAGAGGTGGAGGAAACTTGCTCAGCATCGTGTTCTACTGCCGGCTTTACTAGACCGTAAGGTGCTGAAAGCACGGGATGAGATCCCACAGTATCAGGCAGTTAAGTTCACGGTCTTCTGAGTTGTGATGCGGCCTTGCTTCATTAAAAGGCGCTACTGAGGAATCTACTTCCAATCTTCTACCCTGAGGTTGGAGTCACATCCCAAAAGGACCGTCACCTTATCATTCGCTGTCATAAAAACTTAAAACTCATATGTTAGCATATTATTTGAAACATCCAAAGAATTCGGTATACACGTAAGCCTACATCATTTGAAAGAGAACTTCGGATGATATTAAACACGAGAAGTACAAATTTCAACACTTATTATGAATTATATTCAAATGATAACAAAAGAGAAGAGTAATTTACTTAAAAGAAACTTTTAGTTCACAAGATTTCTTTCTTCATTATGAAGATAAATATTCCCGTTTGTTACTCTTTTTTTTTATTTATTTAGCAACAGTTTCTCAGTTGCGTCGAATGTTGATGGTCGAATGAAAATATAACTAAGATAGATGAATTGGGAAGCGTTTAGAAAAAAACGTAAGGTTGAGCTGTTTGCAGCTACTATCCCAGCACGCAGATTAATGAAACACGTCATTGTAACAGACTTCCTGGCACATAATCGAACTCGGAACCGCCACAATAAAAATCAAGATTGCTATGCGCTCATCCGCTGCGTTCGGTGGCAGATATTCTCAGGACTCTCCTAGATTTTTGGTGAAGTTGGAAACTTGGCCAAGCCAACCCCCACCATGTGTGTTGGCCAGTTTGCATATGGCTACTTGCGAAAGAGGTCCAAGAGGTGGTACTTGAGTGCGTAATGCATCGTCTCTTGGATGTAGGACAACACGATGCAGAGCGGAAGGAGAGATAACGGATAATGAAGAGAATAGTAAGGCAGCAGTAAAAATCCTGAGTGATAATACGTCGCTATATATCATGACAATGGAAAGATATTGTATCTTATCAGATCTATAGCCAGCGGCCACAATGTCTTCTTCCGCCACCGGAACTCGCCGACTCGCTTTCCCCCACCACTCTCACTCCTTCCCCTCCTCGCACAGGCCAGTGGTCAACACAAGATAATGGAACAGTACAAGGTTAGCACTGAATGTGTGTGTGAATAAAGGTAACCATTAGCGAACCCCGGATAAACGCCTGCTTTCGTGGTCGACCGTAGTACACTCCTCACGAAACACAGGCCTTATATTCTGGAACGTGACTGGCTATTAAGCAAACGCACTGGTCGAAAAGAGGAGTAGGGACAGCTCAGTCAGCATAGCGACGGACCAACGGCTTGACGGCCGGGGTTCGAATCCGGGCAGGGGCAATATTTTTCTCTACGTCACAAAGCCTACACCGTCTCTGGGTCCCAACCAGCCTCCTATCCAATGGGAGCCATGGGTGATTTCCCCAGGAGTAAAGCGACCAGGGCGTGAAACTGACCACCCACCTCCATCCAGTGCAAAGGTCAAGAATGGTGGAGCTATACCTCTATTACCCCATATGTTTTCATAGCATTTTTTTTCCTTTGGCGCTACAGCCCCAATTCTGGCCTTGGCCTACCTCCACGAAACTCTCCGTTTCACTTCGGTTTATTAGAACTTACACATTCGGTAAGACTCCTTGGGCGGGTGGTCAGCTCGTCGCAAGGCCTCTACGTGTATACAAACACAGAAAAACGCAAGCACGCACACGCACACACACACACACACACTAAACACCCATGCCCTGAATTGGATTCGAACCCACGATTCCGGCTTCCAAGCGAGAGAAGACAGTGCCTGCCTTAGACCGCTCGGCTACCGTGACCGCCTTCTGAGCTTGATTAATTATGAACAGAGACAACTTTAACTTTTTATCTTTTCACTAGTCCAAAATATTAATGGGCTCTCGAACAGAACCAACCGATGTCACGACCATAGATTTAGCAACCCTGGTTTTAATTACCCCTTAATTCTTCAGGGGTGCGATGAATGGGGGTGCAATTAAACCAAAACTGTGGTGAGGGATTAAAGAATATTATCCAATTTGAAAGGACGATTTATGTTGAAGATCTGGAGTGTCAAGCTCACAGTAAGTTCATTTGGATCATGTGAAGACCTCCCGTTGCTATGCTGCTAATTCTTGTAGCGCTGCCACAAACAGAGTCTAAAGTGTGTTTCAGCTTTGCGAGAAATTTCAACTAATCTTACTTTCGCCGCGCTAAGAACTCCGGGAATTTTGCATGAATACTCTTGCAACTCGTGAATCGTTTGTTTGTCTTAAAGAGCACCCAAACCTCCTGTGTTACGTCATAACTTTTACGTAGGGGAAATTTCTCTTCATAAGCTATGACGTTGTTATTAAACATAACAATTGTGTCAACTGGATTAACATAAACATTTGGCGTGTTATAGGCACTTTCAGTTGCTTTAAGTGTTTCTGTTATACTATTTAACGACGCCGTCTCAACTTCATGGTTTACATAACGTTGGATCACACATGAAAATGCCGTGCTCGATGAGTGGATAAGGCTTGAAGGAAAACGGCCGCGGCCTACTTCAGTAAACATACACATTCTTGTCTCTGAGACAAAGATGATTAAAAAAATATGCGACCGTCTCTGTGGTCTAGTAGTCAGAGTATCTGGCTACAGATCCAGAGGTCCTGATTCGATTCCCGGCGCTACCAGATTTTCTGAGAAGTAGTGGGTCTGGAACGTGGTCCACTCAGCCTCGTGAGGATAATTGAGGAGATACTTCAAGGAAATAGCGACTCCGGTCTAGAAAACCGAAATTAACGACCGTGAGGATTCGTTGCGCTGACCACGCGAGAACCTCTATCCGCTAAAATTGGCAACTTCGCTCGGTCGGTATAGTTCGCTTTCCGACTAAAACCACGGAATTAATTTTTTATTTGCGAGATATGGTAAAGGCGGGACCTGTCTCAGTGGAATTTGTAGTCCTATGTTCTGATATATTTAAGAGTTCCCACGGAATATAGCTCTGTGAATCGTAGCTGAAAAGAGAACCTAGTGCCTGGAGGTATAACTGGACCACCCTATTCCTGGGGGATAAAAATATAGGGACCTGGCCCTCCAGGTAGGGTGAGTCTCGAATCTGAGAGAGTAAAATATGGTCACGAGTCCCGCGGGACTCGGACCCGAGAATGACTGCGCTGGCGAGGACTAACAGCAATTGAAAACGATAAATTTGTTCTCTCATCAGAGAGGATGTTACATAAGGACTATGATCTCAAGGATTCAGTTGAAAAAATATTCCCTGTCGTGAGTCTGTAGGGGCTGGACGCCAAGACGAACTGATTGGAGGTAAGCCGCTAATCTTAAAGTCACCCTGACCCTGATTCTGATTAAAAAATATAATAGGCTTAAACTTAGCGGTGATCAAGCTTACGACTGTTCAAGTGATTAACTTGCCGTTGTAGCATCAAATACGTAAGATGGGCATGATCTGCTTTGCAAAGCCTGTACTGAGAGGGGACTTATATACTCGTACAGTGAAAGAGGAAGAACTTCAATAACCTGCTATATATGTGATAAAGACACTTGACGAAAGACCAGACACATTCATAAGAGCAAACCCATTTTCTCGTCAGAGAGGATGTTACATAAGAACTATTACCGCAATTATTCATTTGCAAAATAAATTCTAGCCGTTAAGTCTCAAGGGGCTTGATGCCAAGACGAACTGATTGTCGGTAAACCGTCGGTCGTAGAGTAACTTTGACTTTGACTTTCTGGTGAGTCGAGAATATGAGTGAGCTGCGAGCCAGCAGCTTTCCAATGAGGACGCGAGCAGAGATGCAGAAAAACCTCCAAGCAAAGCCTGGTGAATATATATATCAGACTTCATGCGTGCTGCAGTAGTATAGTGTAGTGTAGTCCAGTGTAGTCTAGATCCGTGAAACGGTTATACACATAGTTACCTGTAATTATGAGTTATAAGCGTCCAACAAATCCAATAATCAGATCAAGCCTCCTGTTTAATCACCAACACTTGCCAATAAGAATAATTAGGAAAGTTTAGTGTGAGGTTTCTTATTAATTTTTTATAAATGCTTTCTTTTCCTTGCTAGTTTCCTCGTTTCCTTCCTTCCTTCCTTACGCAAAAACAAGGAATTTTGATTACACTCACTCATTCGTAAAACTATCTGCGGCCTAGCTTGGCCAACTAATATTTAATACATCATATAGGGGTTAACCTCAGTCTTGTCATTTTCTTACTTACTTGCTTCCCCCTTATTTCATTCATCACGTACTCATATGTCGTGTTGTGTTACTCGTATTATTGCTGTCTACCCACAAACATCAGCCACATGTTGGAGGCGTGAGAACAATATAAGAAGGACAACGAAGACAAGGGAACCACTTTAGTAACAATTTGAAAAGCATTATCTCCACTTTAAAGAATGCCATTTCACCCTAAGTACTTGAATATTACTATGTACTCGGGTCTGACGGAGGTAAGTGGAGTGTAGCAAGGGTTGCAGCTTTCATTGTTCAATTGTTTCAATATTTTACTCTAAAATCGACGAGCCAGTGTCAGCTACATCACATTTGACATGTAGATAAATGATAATTTTCTATTGTTTCAATTCTTTAAAGTCGAATTTTTTTAAATGCGGTGCCTGCTGGAACTCCTGCGGTGACAATAGGAAAAGTGAGGCGATGATATATTGGGAAATATGCTTTTATTTTTTTAATAAAAATATTACTTTTCTGCGAGACAGAGCCAATATTTGAACGTAGGGTTTTAAAATCCGTTTCTCTATTCTAAAGTTTGAGGATAGAAGGGATGATTTAATATAAATGATTTTATTAGCAAATTGTATGAACTTCGTCATTACTCGAGTAATTATATCAATGTGTCGATTGTTAATGAGTTCTTCTAGATAGGCATATCAAATGTATTGTGGCATATAGACAGGTTGATAAGCAGTGACTGTAAACAACAGCCGTTGCTGTGCAATAGACAAATAAAAAACATCCGTTTCTATTCAACGGTCGAGGCGTTTTGGGCTATAACTATGTGGTTCATGCAGAGATGTTATAAGCAGGTTCAGTCGAGTTTCGAAGAGGAACCCCGCGTGGAGGTGAGTTCGAATACCTCCACCGTAGCCCTGCGAGTCGAAGGAGGAGACGAGAATTGAACCCAGTTCCTAGGTGTACGACTGGGCCATCCTCTTCCTGGGGGATATAAATACGGAGACCTGGCCCTCCAGGTTGGGGAAGTGTCGAATATGAAGCAGTAAAATATGGCCATGAGTCCCAAGGGACTCGTATCCGAGAATGATTGTGGTGGCGAGGACCAGCAACATTTTTAAACGACAAACCCATCACCACATCGGAGAGGATCTTACATAAGGACTGTAACACCAAGGCTTCAGTTGAGAGAAAAACTCAGTTATGGGTCTTAAGGGGCTTGGCGCCAAGACGAACTGATTGGAGTTAAACCGCCAGTCGTAAAGTAGCTCTGACTTTGACTCTGACTCCGGAACGGATCTTTCTACAGTTCAGTTGAGTGAAGTGACGTGATCATTGGAGTTGTCAGTAGTTCCGTTGAGTGAAGTGACATGGAGTGTCTGATTGGTGATTGAGAGGATTTCAGTTGTAAATTGGCAGCAGTTAAGTTGAAAGTCAGCCTGTGAAGAGAGGAGTAGAAGTTTGGTGTGAAATGGCCGCAAGCCTGGGACCCAGTTAGTTGAGTTGTCAGCTGACAAGAATTCTGTAAGGGCTGCTGTGACAAGAGGGCATGAGAGCGGGAAGCTGAAGAATCTCCCTCGGTAGAAGCCGCTGCAAGGAAACGGCTAGTAGAGACTGTGATAGAACTAGGACACTAGTGTGTGCGAATCAGTAATCTGTAAAATGTAGTTCCGAATGTGTATACAAGTGGTCAACAAATCCAGTATCCAATCCAAATTCAGTTCATAGTCATACATACACACACAAAACCGCGACAGCATATTGGTGACTCCCTGTAAACATGTTTACAGAGTTTACGTAGAGATGAACACTCTTACCAGGATCGTTGCTTTAAAGTTGCCTACAGAGCTCATGTTCTGAAAGAGTCTTGATTGAGTGGCTGGCATCCTTACTTCGTGTTCAGGAGGTCCCGGATTTGAGGACCTTCCAAAATGACGATACACCTACACTATAATATTACTCTCAGTAGGTTACGGCCGATCACAAACAGATCCTTCGCAATTAATTACTCAGAATCGTAAGATTTGAGACTTTCACGGCGGTGACTATGAAGAAAGCAGTCTTCTGGGATTTGGCACCGTGTATATGTGGTGTTAACCGACGTTTCGGAGGAACGTATCGCCTCCATCTTCAGGGTAGAAGAAAAAATATAAGAAATCTGCAAGCGAAGAGACCGTGAGAACCGGTAAAAGCAGACTGGCGATACGTTCCTCCGAAACGTCGGTTAACACATATACACGGTGCCAAATCCCAGAAGACTGCTTTCTTCATAGTCAAAATCGGCTTGCGATTTCTGTTTATGTAAGACAATCAGTGGATGAAGAGGCATTAAGCCAACGAAAAAAAAAAGTCTAAAACTAAGTGGAACATGGATCTCATTAATCATATAAGAAACGATTAATTCTGGATAGAACGATATACGAGTCTATAGGCACGTACTTTCTGAAACTAGAATCGGCGTTCCACTTGTTTCTGGATCAGATCAGGCGAGAACGCATAATCCTTAAATTCCCGCATATACGGGTCAGTAAACCGAGCGAGATTTCACGCATTTATCTCTATAACTGTCTTATTGTTCCATGTGTATGTGAGCGCGTGATCACGACCGAGATAAGCTATTTCTCGACTGGGATTATAGTCCAGCATTGATAGATTTTCAAAAGCTGACATTCCTAAAACCTTCAGAATGGTTTCTGCCTGCTTATAATATATTTTTATCGGAAAGATATCAGTATACAGAAATACGATCACTCTATACAGTAGAATAATGTGTATGGCAGAAAAGAATACAGAAACTATGCAAAGAAAGAAGTGCACGAAACTACGGTCTTCAGAATATTGTGAGTTAAATGGGTTTAGGAAATTTCGGAGTGCCAGAATTCAAGCAGAAAATAATGGACATCCACTTTAATTGTTGGCCTATGCTATGTGCTTCTTTCTAAGGGTTTCCGAAGTACAGAACAAATCAGTCACCAAAGCAATTCCTTCCTTCCTTCCGATTTTTCACAACTAAACTGAAAAGCTTTCAAATTCCGCAGATCAGTGGAACGTTCTTCACGCATGATTTTAATTTCGAGTTCTCTCCGCCAGTTTAAACTCCGTAAAATGTGGTCCGACTTCTCTAACTTTGTAATCTGGGCTTGTAAGGTGAATAAAATTTATAAGGAGAAGAATTTATTACTTGCAAATAATTCTTAGTCCATAAATTTAAAATTTGAATGAATAGTTAGATTCAAAGTTGTAAACAGCCAGGTGTATGTGCCATAAGAAATAATGAAAAAAAAAACGTTCTCAGGAAAAGAAAAACAACTTCGTCACACATCTGCAAACAGTGCACCACAGTGGCAAATGCAGATCGATGCGTGCGGCATGGCATTCCTACATAAGCAACGAAATCAAATATGAACTTTACAGAGAGGAAGAGAACATTTCCATATGACTTTTATGCAAAAATAGTTCTATCATAATTTGGCCTACTCTCATACAGCACGCAAATCATCTAACTCTGGAGTATGTTTTGTATGAAGTTCGACTACCGTACACAGTACACCGACAGACCGCTGCGTGTCGAATATTCTCTTTCCGTCGCTTCGTAATTCTATTGTGTTCTGGCTTACATATTCAGGCACACAAATCTGCAGTCAGCTGTAAATATGAGTTAATAAATTCTAAATCGAATTATACATACAGAGAAATGGGTGCTTTAAGTAATATAGTTTCATATTTTCGTGTTCTGAGTGAACAAGACGATGAACAACATGTGTGTATACTGAGGGTGTTTGAGAACAGGGTGCTGAGGAGAATATTTGGGCCGAAGAGAGAAGAAGTTTCGTGAGGTAGAAGAAAACTGCATAATGAGGAGCTTCTTAACGTATACTCCTGGCCAAATATAATTAGAATGATAAAGTCGAGGAGAATGAAATGGGCAGGACATGTAGCACAAATGGGGGAGAAGAGTAATGCATATAGGATATTAGTGGCAAAGCCAGAAGGGAAGAGACCACTAGGAAAACCAAGACATGGATGGATGGACAATGTTAAAATGGATCTTAGATGGATCGGATGGGATGGTGTGGACTGGATCGATCTGGCTCAGGATAGGGACCACTGGAGATCTCTTGTGAATACAGTAATGAACCTTCGGGTTCCACAAAAATGCTGGGTAATTCTTGAGTAGCTGCACAATTGACAGCTTCTCAAATAGGGCTCAGGTCCATGTAGAATTTTCTTATTTACACGTGAAGGGCACGTTTGCATATGCCAACATCCAGCATAGCTCAGTGGATAGCTGTGGGCTGCGGGCTGGACAGCTGGAGTTCCATTCCCGAAAGGGGCAAGACATTTGTTTGTGCTCCATGGTGTTTATACCGGCCTTGGAGTCCACCCAGCCTACAGTCCAATGGGTACAGGGAGCGTTTTTCGGGGATAACGCGGCGGATGCATGAACCTGATCGCTCTACATCCATCTACTACCGAGGCTAAGAATGATGGAACTATACCTTCACTTCCCCCTACATCTTCATGGCATACTACTTACATAGTTAAGCACTAGAACGACTTTACCTTTCTCATCTTCAGGCCGAACAGTTGTAGGTATGACGTGTGTCATCTCAAAAATATATTTCATAGATGCAGAAGAAGAATTCTGACTCAGCGCCCATACCGGAGACACGTTTCTAGAGTACTTTAAGATTTTAGGTTGGGGATCATTTTATGGATGGATAATTATGATAGGTAAGATTTAAGTTTTCCACGGCTGTGACTATGAAGAATGCCGTCCGTTGAGAGGAACGTCGGTTTACACTAGATCTACACGGCGTCACATCCCAGAAAACGGCAGTCTTCCATTACGATAGGAATTAAACATTAAACTTGCATTTAAAAGCTCGTATAACATGTTGAATTACTTTACGTTAAATCGAGGGTAGATTAATGTCAAACATTCAAATATATTTTTAAAATCTGTAAAACATATAGAATTGTAAAAATAATGAACTCTCAATAGGAGAACACTGAAAGTTTCCGTGCAAATGTCAAAGTTTATGCAGCGGGCATTCGCTGTGTTAACAATTGCAGTCTGTTATTCACAAATTTAAAAAAAGTAAAAAATATGAACTTAATTTACATGGAGGTGTTGGCAGTGTTAATAATAGATTTATCCACCGAAAACACAAACACTTCAATTAAATTAAAAAGAAATTGAATGAATGTTTTAATTAAATTTCAAACAGCCGAAACCACAAAAGGAAACAATACAGACTGTGGAATTTGTTTGTGTGTGTGAAGACGAGAGAGCATATTATTTTGATGGCGTGTAAACCGCGTATGTGACGAAAGATGAGAACCTCAATCAGCCAGCGTAATCAAACAACTGTAGTTGAAGTATTTTATCATAACTAAATGGCAATATGAGGGACGAATTCAGCCACAAAATAAGGGCCCGATCTGGCGATCGTGGAAAGGAATCCCGAAGAACCACAATTGTCTAATGTATTATTTAAACATAACGAAATATTTCGTAAAAAAACGCTTTTCTCATACAGCTCCAAAAAATCTAACTGTTATATTGTGCGAGGAAATTTAATTATATTAAATTTTAAAATTTTACCTGATAGTAATCTGATTTTAACAATAGCTGTGAAATAATGCATGGACATAGGTTCTTGGACTCATATGTGTAGAGGTATTTAATATTTTTAAGTTTTTCTTAACTCTCGCAGATGGGTTGTGCTGTGCTTAGTTCATATGTCCTATCGTGTGCTGGTGCTGATGTCCGGAGATAGGGATTAGCTCTATCGATTGGACCGAACCGAGAGGTTCCAGTCTCCGAAACATTATGTGTTTTAAATAAAAACAGAACGAGGGTTAACGTTTCGAAACGTAATAATTTTAAGGAGATGAATGTTTTCTTTCATTGTTGACGCTTCGTTCTGTGTTTTATCTGCGTTTTATGTAAGTTCCTAAATTAATTTTCGAAAATTACTAATTATTTAAGAATTTACGTAAATTATAAAATAGTTTAGTTATGTACTCCCTTCTAGAAATATTGTAAAATTGTGCTGTCCCAATGTTAAAGGAATTTTTATAGTTTTATTTCGTCCCTTAAATAAATTTGAAATTGTAAATATTCCATATGTCCGAGACCTGAGGAAGTATGTTCTCACTCAGTTTCAATAATAGTATTTCATATAAAATGCTGATCCTATAGGGCAGAATCCTTCTCGAAATCTGATAGTCCCTCAACTAATCAATAAATTGGCTGTCTTTTACGTGGAAACCGACTATTAATCACTGCGAACAAGGAATCCTACACAGATGCCTATTCTGAGCCAGACGAATCCAGTCTTAACATTTGTCTCCTTCTTCTTGTGTTTTTTTCCAATGGTTCTTCAAGCCCATTTTGGCCCCTGTTCTCCTATTCAGTTCCGTCATCATTTTTTACGGACGGTAGAATTGCTTGGACAAGTGATCAGTCCATCGCAAGGCCGCTACGTAAACACCGGAAAACACAATCACAGAATAAATGCATACAAACACCAAACATCCATACCTTAAGTGGGATTCGAACCCACGATGCCAACGACCGAACGAGCGAAGATGGTTCATGCCTTAGACCGCGCGGCTACTGTACCGGCTCTTCTTCCTCATGTAACGCATGCGCAATGAAGAATAAATGCTGTAGTCCTTTGGTACCGTTCGTCAGTTAGTGAAAGTATGAAATAGCATTACTACAGATAATATATTCTGAAATACATTGCATTAATTTAAATATGTCGGAAAGAATCGCAGCAGAACTTCTGGTTTCCGCTACTGCTTCGTAGTCAGTAGGGAAAACTGGGAGAAACTGAGGAAACTGAGGATAATCCAGTCAGGATATCTGGTGCCCGCTGAGATTCGAACAGTACATTTCTCGAATTAAAGTGAGAAGCAGAACCAGTTGAGCAAGTACCGCTCGGTGCTGAGTGCGGTTGAGAAATGTAACAAAACAATGAAGCTGTTGTGTGACGATCAAAAAGTGAGGCAGTCTAAAGAGAATACGGAAATTTCGTAAGGGGACCTACAAGCATTGAGCTGACGAAGGGGAACGGATCTAGTTTGGCTCAGGAAAAAATGCGGCGGTGGACATCGATTTACCGACAGTTAGTTGGGCCCACAGGCAATTTGTCAGCAAGCCAGTTGCAAGGTTGCAGTTCCCTTTGTAGAGTTTCGCAATTATCATTGACTGAACTGTGAATATACGTACTTGAATGTGCGAAAATTCGAAATCAAACCAATATACTAAAATAATAATATTTTATATATTGTCAGATAATTAAATAGCGATTATATGCATTGTAGGTACATTATCGAAACATGTCCAAGTAAGAAAAGTATGTGAAAAATATATTAAACTCACTTATCTGCTTTTCTAGAGTACATGTATAGAGAGCTGTGAGATAAACTTCATAAATTTATGCTTGACTACCTCAACTTTCCTCTGCTTGCCACAATTTAAAATCAAATATTTCTCTAGACATTGAAAAATACTTCATAAAATATGACAATAGCACTGATATATTGTTCAGTGCTTTGTTGTCATTTCATCGGTTTTGCTCCCCTTTCTGCGTTGAATTGTTGCCATCTAGACTTCTGTTCATATCTTAATTTTAGGCGCGATGGCAATAGTTACGAAAACACCTATTGTCTTCATCTTTGTTGCCTGTTTTTCCGCCTACCCATCCATCCGCCCCTATGTCTGTCCGCATGCAACAACTCGGCTCTCACAAAACGAATTATCGTGACTGTTTATATTGAAGAGTTAAACTAAAAATTGTCGACAAAATTAAATTTCGGTTAAAATCGGACAAAAAAACTGAACATTTTAAACGGAAACCAAAATGCCTTTTCAAGTGTATCTCATTCGTTTCTCCCCTACTGTTGCGAACACGTGGGGTTGCCATGGAAGCGAATCCAGGGCCATCCCATTCATTAATTTCACAGATGAAATATCTGAAGGTTCCTCATGTATTGCGTTACACGTACATATCCTGCCCCCTTGTTAATTACTGCGTTTTTTGCAAAATAACCAGTCCAACGATGGAGATTGGAACTTTCTAACAGGCCTAGCTGAGTAGAAACATTTCCTCCCTTACGTCCGGTGACGGAAATAGACCCATTTTCTTGCATGTTATTTAAAAATACCCAAGAAAATGGGCAATGTCTAAAATACACAGTTTTTAGCCTATTCTCCTTTCTTAAACGGAAAAATATAGGCTTATGGAACCACTATGTTGTTTGTCTATATATTTTTTCTTCAAATTTTTAAACAACTGACTGATTTTAACAAATTTTGACTCATGCCACAGGAAATCACCCCCATCCTCCTCTTTCGTAATTCCCTATACTTAGTATTATCAGCATGGCGGACGAACAAGACGGGAGCGGCACTAAAAATAATTTAGTATAGTATCCGGAAATTGCTATTGGTAATAGATGTTTATAGGTATGCAAGTGTTTTAGGTAATATATTTCTGAACAATATAAACTAATGAAACAGCGGCCTTGCGAAATTTTCACTCTGAGAGCAATAAACAGAGGAAGATTGAAACGAGGGATACGTAAAATTATTCGAATGTGCATTGTATAGAGTCACACAAATTACATATGAAACAATATTTATTGGTTGATAATTCGAAACATGATAATGGAGTGAACTTTGAAGTTGTATACCTAAAAGATTTTTAAAGGAGGCAAAATTTATGCAACAGTATTAAACAAGACAGTAACTACCACTATTTATAATTATTCAGTTCAATATTATATTTAAGCATCTTGTTGCACTCTATACGACATATGATATAAACTCCGTCCTAAGTGCAACAATATATTGTAGGTCTTTCGTCTTGGTTTCTTCTACACTACATGTTTCAGCCGCAAACGGCCATCATCAGGTGTATACACTTACGTAGCTGTTACACTGCACTTAGTTTAAAATTAAAAATTAAAAACAAACAGGTCATCCCAATTGTTTCCTTCGAAGTAGATCCTGTTAGCAGCGACGAAGGGAACAATTGGGAAGACCTGTATGTTTTTAATTTTAAACTGGGTGCAGTGTAACAGCTACGTGAGTGTACACACCTGATGATGGCCGTTTGCGGCTGAAACATGTAGTGTAGAAGAAAGCAAAACGAAAGACCTACAATAAATTGTTGCACTTAGGACGGAATTTGTATTATATATTCAATTGAATTTAATTCAATTCTTTATTATTTATGTGCCGAGTCAACAGCCACAGGCCAATTACAGACACAGCACAGTGTAGATAAAAGTAATTACATATTGGAAAAACACAACATGATAATAATAATATTAATAACAGTAATAATAATTTATTTCTTAATATTTACGTGCTTACTCAGTAACCTAAAAGCCAATTATAAAATAAGTACTAGCAAAGAGAAAATAGAATACACATATGCACACGGACAAAAGGCAAATCAAGGCAAAGTGTACAATTTACACAATTTTGTTAATTAACAACCATGCTACGGTTAAAACTATTAGATATATTATTAAGAATTACAATTATAAATTATAATTAAGATAAACACTTTTTGGTTGCAAATATGTCAGTGCCCATAAAAAAAAATAGGGGCTGAAGAGGGTCTAGCAGAGGAACCATTCGCTTGAAGGGCATACAGATATATAGCGTAGAAATTTCTCGATATACCGAGCAGAGACTCGAAGAACAAGATTTTGCAAAAGATAAATTTGAATAAGAAGCAGCGTAGCGGGCTGATACGTCGTCTCGGATAAGTGTGCACTTTCAAAGGTTCTGTATTTTAAGCATAATTGTAATTGACACGGTGAAAGAAACGATAAAACAAGGGATTGAAATTTTCTACTGGGTGCGTTCCAAGATTCTCGGCATCAGTAGACGTAATATAATTCCAAATAACAGAGGCATACTCAAGCTTAGATCCAACTAAAGGAAAGTATAATATGTACACATATTCGACGATTGAGAATAAGAACGCTGTACTGCGAAATACACCAAGAAACATTTATAAGATACATTTATAAAATATAGGGGGTGGACAATATAATGGAAGGACCAAGAAACTAAGGAACAGAATTTGTGTTGACAGCATCGATAGAACTTCAGTTGGCAACACTGAAAGTTCTTCCGTTTGTTTACAATACGTAGTGTTCGTACCAGCGTATTAATGGTTATGTTCAGTGACAGTCCTGTTGAAAGAATCGTAAAATGGGGGATTTGTCATATTTTGAAAGGTGCGCGTTTAGATGGAGCATCTGTGATGAAAACTGCCACATTATTGAGGGTATCGAGAGCGACTCCCTCTAAGGTTATGTCGACATATACGAATTATATGGAAGACAACATCAGCGAAAAGGAACAGTGGGCGAAATTCAACATTGACAGAAAGAGATCGCCGTACATTGAGAAGGACTATTTCGAAGAATCAGAGAACTACAGCAGCGCAGGTGGCAGAAAGTAAGGTTATGTTTGCGCATGAACTTCTGAAGTTTCTGACGCAAGAACTGAAACTTCAAATTTATCATCGTTTTAAATATTTAAAACAGTTCATTAAATTTTCTTTCGAGAGTTGACTTCCTTAATTTTCAACTGAATAAGATTATCATAATTATATGACAGTAAGAAAAGAAATGTGTAAACGAAGAAAACAGTCATCTGGGATGTGGCACCGTGTAGATGTGGTATTAACCGACGTTTCGGAGGAATGCATCGCCTCCATCTTCAGGGTCGGTGGACTGAAGATTGGCAGGGGAAACCGAGGTACTCGGAGAAAACCCGCCCCAGCGCCACTTTATGCACCACAAATACCACTTGACCAGACCCGGGATCGAACCCGGACCGCCGCGGTGGGAAACCAGCGGCC